>NC_048536.1:1587985-1760653 GCF_902806685.2 Maniola hyperantus
TGAAAAAGTTTCGTGTTGTAAACTAGCGAAAGCTCGCAATTTTATCAGCGTTAATAAAAACGTGCTGAATTTGGTTAGTTTAGCATCACGTGATAAAAACAAAACACATCAAAAACAAATTACATCAAAAATAAATTATTTTTCAGTATATAGATATTAAATAGAGGGCCTTCCAAAATACGTAAAATCCACGAAGTGTAATAACCATTTTAAATTATCGATTAGGCTAAAAAAGTACGTTATTATTATGTGACGTCACATTCTAGTATTTCATAGAATATCGCATATTAAGTGCGCGTTTTGACGTTTGATAAAAAGGTACTGATTTGACTAGTTGTCAAATACCGTATTGGAGCAAATAGATAAGTTCAACGTACCTGAAGCGGTGCTGAAGTCATCACACACTGACAAAAGTATAAATGACGATGTGTCATTTGTAATTTTGATAATTGGTAGACTGTTACTGCCATGGCACGGCATTTTGTTTTTTTTATTTGATGGGCAATTTTTTCCCATTTAACTATGAACAACCAGGATGAAACAAGAAAATTCTTTGATGATCTTTTCAAATGAAACCTTTAGTTAGTTTTTGGAAAAGTCAACAGATCTCGGCGACAAAGAATAATCTAATCTAAATGCGTAAGCATGTCTCTTTGTTGTCGGTTTGTTATCTTTTTGCAGCCTAACTTCTTAACCGATCTTGATGACAAATGATTTGGCACCTTCAATAAAATAATTCCCAAATTTCTTTAACCTCACGAGTAAACAAAAGGATTTGAAAAATACATAGAATACTAGCCGCCCCGGCGAACTTCGTACCGCCTAACAGTCGATTCTTTTTCAGGATTTTTTTTCAGGAAAAACGGAACCCTTATAGGTTCACTTTATTGTGTGTCTGTCTGTCTGTCAGTCTGTCAAGAAACCTACAGGGTACTTCCCGTTGACCTAGAATCATGAAATTCGGCAGGTAGGTAGGGTCTTATAGCAGACATTCGGAGAAAAATCTGAAAACTGTGAATTTGTGGTTACATCACACAAAAAAATAATTAAATTGTGGTCATGAACTAATAATTAGTATTTTCAATTATCGAAGTAAGATAACTATATCAAGTGGGGTATCATATGAAAGGTCTTCACCTGTAAATTATAAAACAGATTTTTATTTATTTTTATGCATTATAGTTTTTGAATTATCGTGCAAAATGTCAAAAAAATACGACTGTAGTACGGAACCCTCGTTGCGCGACCCTGACTCGCACTTGGCCGGTTTTTTTTATATATAGAGATAATCACGCGCACCATTTAGTGGGGACCTAGTAAAGATTTAATAAAACGCGATTAAGAACTGCTTCCTTTTTGAAAGAAAATTAAAAAGTTTACAAAGGCAATTTTCTTGTATCTTTGACAGATTTCTCTTCTATCCCGCAAAAACAAAACACACGGTATAGCGAAGACTTTCTCCAGCTAACAATATAGATAGACTGAATATGTTTAGTAATTTGAAATAGATACATAGACATTAATAATTGGATAAAAGCCGCAGCCGACATTGAGCCGCCGAAAACCGCACAGTGTGGGGTCAAAATAGCAAATGAAACTCGATCAGGAAGCCCCACAGAAGCGCGGTGGAAGTGACTTTCGCGAATAATGGATTGTTTACAAGCCCCCTACAATTAATTTTCTCCTAATTTGTTTAATCATTAATGCTAATTGGTATCGCTTACATATCTTTGCCAAGTTTACGTTTGACTACGTGAAAATTGACACGCTAATGGTACTGAACTTTCATCTTTATAGACTAACTACCCTCAATCGATTTAAACAGGACAAAAGCACTTATGAATCAATTATGAACAAAGCAATTATGAATCTTAATATTTTTCTCTGTAAATTCAACATGGATAAAATAAGTTCTCAAAATGAACTGAATCACACATTCATTATTTGATATCATTTCAAACATGAGTTGAATGGAAACGTCATCATCCATCATACATCGCAAGTCGCAACCCGCTTCCGGAACTAAACCCCTTTCATCTTTATAGACTAACTACCCTCAATCGATTTAAACAGGACAAAAGCACTTATGAATCAATTATGAACAAAGCAATTATGAATCTTAATATTTTTCTCTGTAAATTCAACATGGATAAAATAAGTTCTCAAAATGAACTGAATCACACATTCATTATTTGATATCATTTCAAACATGAGTTGAATGGAAACGTCATCATCCATCATACATCGCAAGTCGCAACCCGCTTCCGGAACTAAACCCCTTTCATCTTTATAGACTAACTACCCTCAATCGATTTAAACAGGACAAAAGCATGGTAATTATGAATCTTAATATTTTTCTTTGTAAATTCAACATGGATAAAATAAGTTCTCAAAATGAACTGAATCACACATTCATTATTTGATAACATTTCAAACATGAGTTGAATGGAAACGTCATCATCCATCATACATCGCAAGTCGCAACCCGCTACCGGAACTAAACCCCTTTCATCCTTATAGACTAACTACCCTCAATCGATTTAAACAGGATATTGCACATTTCAAGAGCGCTCTTCGCTGTAGACAACTACGAAACAGGAAGTGCGAGGGCGCTGTAATACATTTATGTATAGAAACTATCTTATCGATTTTTAGAGTTCCGTACCTCAAAAGAAAAAACGGAACCCTTATAGGATCACTTTGTTGTCTGTCTGTCTGTCTGTCAAGAAACCTACATGGTACTTCCCGTTGACCTAGAATCATGACGTTTTGCAGGTAGGTAGGTCTTATAGCAGACATTAGGGAAAAAATCTGAAAACCGTGAATTTGTGGTTACATCACACAAAAAAAAATTGAATTGTGGTCATTTTGAGGTACGGAACCCTAACAACTTATTACACCGTATAATAAACAATGAAACCACTAAGCTCTATTTCAGAGGCGTGTCTTGACAAATTGTGTGGCAATTTGTCTCGAAAACAAATTATTTGCTCCCTCTCCCCGGTTCGCAATTACCGATAGATGGCACCGCTCGCTACTCCGGATAAAGGCTTCAATAGATTCAACGCGTTACCGCTTTAGCATTAGCTCGATTCCCGGGTATGCTCCGAGTGTCCTGAAAATCGCATACTAAAGTACATCGTGACAACAACCGTAAATAGTATTTATTTGATAACGAACCTCCCGTTGGGGGCAATATTTTTAGTTTTAGTTTTATTGTATTTTTGTCTTATTAGTTTAACTTATCCTATTCTATTTTATTTGGTACATTGGTTTATGTATTTGTATTCTATTTATATTTGAAATGAGTGTAAAAATTGTCTGAAATAAATGATTATTATTATTAGCGTGCACAAGGTTTGAAGTCTGGGTAAATATAAGATAGATGCCTATTTACAAACAGGTCATAATGAAAACTGAAAATTGAAATATTTCAACTAGGCTAAGCAGTGCTTTTACACATCTACGACCTACTACTGTGCAAGTCGAAGTCGATTACAAAACTTTATAGCAGACACTTAAATAAGGTCATAATTTACATAGTAAACAAAGAAAAAATTAAACAGAAGGATGAAAAGGCGGTCTTATTTCTGCAGCAATCTTTTACTCCAAATGTAGACAATCTTTGGAGTAAGGAACGTGTAGTCCCGTTGTCCCCGTAAGTTGACCAGGGAACTATTTGAAGACTGAAAAGCACGTCATACTATCGGGTGTGACGCGGCGGCGCGCACACGTGTCATACTATCCGGCACGTCAGTGCGATGTCAGCAGCGCAAACAGCGCAAATGTTGTAGATACACACAACTTCTTCATACAATGTCTTGTATTGGGTATTTGATGAAGTACATCTAAAATAAATTATTTCTCAGTGATTATTAAATAGATGGTCTTTCAAAATACGTAAAATCCACGTCCTTTGTTAGTTTTAGTGTAGTAACCATTTTAAGTTATCGATTTAACTAAAAAAGTCAGTCATTATGATGTGACGTCACATTCCAGTATTTCATAGAGTATCGCATACTAAGTGCGCGTTTTGACGTTTGCTAAAAAGTTACTGATTTGACTAGTTTTCGAATACCGTCTATGCGACGCGTTTGACACGTCGCGTTGTTGTGGATCGTTGTCTGTGTAAGCCATTATTGGAATCTCTATGGGTACAATATTAATCCGCACTTAGCTGTTTTATTTTCGCTATTACAAGAATGCTATAGGGGAAATACTTGAATCGTTTTTTAAATTTTCTTAGTAGTCAGTAGATTCAAAAGAGTTTGTAAAGGCCACCTTCAATTCTGATTTTGAATGGAAATCTTTCAGATGTTTTATACGTAGATCTTTTGGAGGTGAAATCAAACTCTTTCTAGAACTCTCATGGAATTTAATCAAAGCAAGATTCAAGACTTTTTTGGCAAGACGAAATAAGTATCTAACTTAGACAAAGTGGATTAGCCGGAATTAGACTGAAACATTGTAGTAATCAATAAGAGTAACATGTTACTTATTTTGATTAAATCATTTGACTTTGACTTTGACTTAGTTGTAGTACACTGATATCTTTTTTTTATTCAGATACAAGTTAGCCCTTGAGGCTTGACTGCATCTCACCTGGTGGTAAGTGCTGATGCAGTCTAAGATGAAAGCGGGTTAACCTGGAAGAGGTATGGCAGTTTTTATTAAACCCATGCTCCTTTTGGTTTCTACACCGCATCGTACCGGAACGCTAAATCGCTTGGCGGTACGACTTCTATCTGCTTGCAATATTGATTCACGTTAGTAAATTCCCTTTTACAAACATTGCAGAGTTTTATGTTCGTAAATAGTAAATTTAAATATAGAGATAGGTAACTCGTACCCAACCCTAGGGTCGTAAATTCAGCATAGTAGCCAATTTAAGTCGATTTTTATTGTTTTGGGATCCGCGCAACCAAATAATGTTGGTTGATCGTTAAATCCTAAAATAGCTAGGTATTAACTTTTTCACATCCATCCTAATATTATAAATGCGAAAATAATATTATAAGTGTCTGTCTGTCTGTCTGTCTGCTAGCTTTTCACGGCTCAACCGTTCAACTGATTTTGACGAAATTTGGTACAGAGGTAGCTTGCAACCCGGGGAAGGACATAATACTATAATTTAACATATATAATACTAAAATAATAATTAATAATACTAGATAATACCCGCGACTTCGTACGCGTTGCGGGAACTCTTTGGTTTCCCGGGTTAAAGAGTAGCCTATGTCACTCTCCAGGTCTTTAACTAGATCCATGCAAAAAATCACGTCGATCCGTTGCTCCGTTGCGACATGATTGAAGGACTAACCAACAAACCAACAAACAAACACACTTTCGTATTTAGAATTTATGGGTACTGACAAAGATAATATATACAAGTAAGATCGCTAACGTCATACATTCATTTAAAGCTTGCGTAAAACTCCTTTAAGTCGCCGGTACCTTGTAGGTCAACTCCTTATAGTGTGATGGCGTTATTGTGCAAGCTAAAATGTGAGTTATCGAATTTATTTAGTGCCATCTATCGAACAGCTGATGAAACTCAATTTTATTTAGAGCCAACTCAAATTTTAATTTTTTATGAAGCACATGACGTCTTGGCTCAGCGGTCTTTTTTTGATTTTTTGACTTTTTTTAAAATTTCATTAAGATGAAAATTTGAGTCTACTTAATGGGGATATAACAACATAAGAACAATTTTTTAATACTTGTCACATTTTTTTAAATATCCATACTCCCATACTTATTATTATAAATGCGAAAATGTGTGTCTGTCTGCTAGCTTTTCACAAACGAAAAGAAATAAAAGCACTCAGAAAATTGTAACACTCCGTCAAATTCAACCGTCACCAATCCAAAGGCAAAATAATAATTTTATTTTCAAGTAACAAGTCATTTTGTTACGCCATCTACTGGAATTTTGTAATACTACTTCAGCTATCCAAAGCAAAAGATAGAACTTGCTATGGATATCGTGAGATATCCTCAATGAGTCAATAATTAAAATTAAGAATTAGCTTTTTCCGATGGTGATGTTGTGAAAATTTTGTATTTTGTTACTAAATATAAATAAATTTGATGAACCAGACAAGTAAAATATGATATTTCGTCAAATCCATAAAAAATATATTTCATACGAACCAAGTGACGCCATCTAGTGATAGTCTTGAACTAGTTACAATTTTAAATAGAGAGTGAGCGATCTGTACTTGTTTAATATATTATCTTTGGTACTGATTAGGTATAAAAAGGTTTTGTCTTGTCTCCTCCTTTTTTGATTTTGTTTTATTTTACCCGCATCGTATCAAATATTGTTAATACAACACATACAAGTTATGTCTTTGACCCGTTACTAGAATTTATCAGACTTGTGATGGTTGGCAAAGTTTTTTCGTCTGGATCAAGGTCTGGATTCTGCGTGTACTTAACTTTTTCATACGAAATGGGACATATAAAATCTGATCAAAGGACGCACAGAAAAACACTTACAGGATAATAGCAACATCAAAGCAACAACTTTCGAAATTCAGTACTCAGGAATTACAGATACTTTCACTGTCACTACCCACATTATAAATACAGAAGTGTGTTTGTTTGTTGGTTTATTGGTTTGTACTTCCATCACGTCGCAACGCGGCAAGGGATCGACGTAATCTTTGCATAGTTAATAGTTATAGTAGAAGACCTGGAGAGTGACATAGTATACTTTCATCCTAATCTAATCAAAAAACTATGACGATCACTATAATTATGCACATGGTCCTTTGCATCATTTTTGTTGCCTGGAAGAGATCGCGATTCATTTATTCATCCATACTAAGTAATATTATAAATGAGAAAGTGTATCTGTCTGTCTGCTAGCTTTTCACGGCCCATCCGTTCAACCGACTTTAATAAAATTAGGTACAGAGATAGCTTGCATCCCGAGGAAGGACATAGGCTACTTTTTATGCCAGAAAATCAAAGAGTTCCCACGGGATTTTTAAAAACCTAAATCCACGCTGGCGAAGTCGCGGACATCATCTAATACTAAATCCACGTGAACGAAGTCGCGAGCACAAGCTAGTGTTCAATAAGTATGAAGTACGAACGTTTGTTTTTCTCGCCGTTTTATCTCTCGAGGAGCGAGGATTTATGTGGCGAAATGAAGGATGGCTCTTTGAACGTGACTATAATGAGGGGGGCGGACAATCATTGTCTAAAAACCTAGGCAGAGCCAGACGAACCCTTTGTTCGCGGCCGAGTACCTATATCCCTTCATTGTTTTTTTTATCGCGGAAATGTAGTGTTTGCGGATGTACTAAAGGTTGATCGAACTAAAAGGTATAAGTCCCGCAAATTGCTATTGCGCTGGAACCATGCCTTAATGAGATCTGGTTCCAGCATTGAAATGACGTCATTTTGACGTCAGCCGAAATAAAAATATACCATCAGCTCGAAACTTCAGTGTTGACGTCACTAAAATGGCAGCCACGCACATTAGCAATTTGCGGGACTTATACTCGGAATGACAACCACAAGTCTTGGCAAATAATAATTATTTAAAAGCCTCAACTTAAAAAAAAATACTTTCGATTCGACGCGACAAGGGTTGCGATGTTTTGTGACGGTGAGCTGATCTGCATTGTAAAATAGAATTTTTTTTCTTATACACCTAATAACACCACCTCGAATATGTAGACCACTTAGCTTGTGTTGGGACGTCGAACCCCTCTGAGGCACCCAGGCGCCCTAACGCTGATTTTCATTGGCCATCTAGTTTTTGCGTGCAATATGAATTCATAATGCCTCCAAATCCATTTGCCTGTATAGGTAAACAGCTGGATATAATTATTTCAAGAGCGCGCTACGCTCTTAGAAAAGCCAAAATATGTAGATTATAAAAATTAAAAATACGCATAAAATGAATTCATTCATGCTCATAAGTCTGTCTTGACGCTTTGGTGCGCTACCGTTAAAGTAACATATCGTTAACAGCAGCAATAAAAAAGATAGTCCACAGAACAATAAACGTTTAATATTGTTCTGTGTAGATAACCTTTGACTGACGAATCAACTCCTCCAACCCCAATCTTCTTAACGGTAATCATGTTGGTCCCTCCATTCTGGATAAGTAATAATTATGTACCATGTAAAGTGTGTCTCAACAACAGTGCACTGTTAAAGTTTTGTGTCAATTTTTTTTTCTGTGCAACTGGTAACTCTGAAACATGAGAGCTGGCACCTATAATTGTTGCGACGGCGATTATTATAAATGGAGCGTTACGCGAAAGAAGAACGCGTTATCATTGTGAAAACCCAGTATAAAATTTGGGAAAGTTACGTTGAGACCGCTCGCAAACTTTTCGGTCAAGAGTGGTCAAAAAATTTGATGAAATGGGTCGAGTACGGACAGGAATCGACCCTTTTTTTTGTCTGGTGGGAGGCTTCGGCCGTGATTGGTTAATAGTTATCATCCTACCTTTGGAGTAAGGAACGTGTAGTCCCGTTGTTCCCGTAAATTGAATTCGGAAACTCTCGAATGAATTCGGCTTGAGTTTGGACTCTGGAATCATAGCTAGGTATGTTTTAAAATCGTCGACAGAACAATCTACATTTGGTAGTTCTCTGTAACCATGCCATGAGTCGCAAACTCTCGACCCTTAACTTGTAATTTCGCCCACAAATTGGATATACAACGCTAATAATCATCCGGGGAGGAAACTTTGGTCGGTGTACGTCCCCTCTAGTTCGCTCGTAATTTGATTACGGGTTACGTTGTATGAGACAGAGTTAATAAAATAGCACTGAGTGATTGTTGTATATATATATATATATATATATATATATATATATATAAAAAAAAAACCAGAAAAAAAGAAGTATATAAGGAAAAAAAAAAAGATGTTTATTAAAAAAACATATATATATATATTAAAGAAAAACAAAAAAATTTAGAGGTAGGCTTATAAAAAAAAAAAAAAAAAAGAGTGATTGTTGTATGATGAGATTAGATACAAACATAATATGACTTAATCACTACCCATATTATAAAGCGAAAGTGTGTTTGTTCTTCAATCACGTCGCAACGGAACAACGGATCGATGTGATTAGGTATTACATGGGTATAGTTTAAGACCTCATAGACTACTTTTATCCCGGAAAATCAGAGTTCCCACGGGATTTTTAAAAACCTAAATCCACGCGGACGAAATCTCGGGCATCAGCTAGTATGAGAATAAATAGGATATGGGATGGGTCACTTGGTTTTGGCCATAGTCTACCACGCTGGCCATGTGCATTGATAGACTTCACACACCTTCGAGAACATGATGGCGAACTCTCAGGCAGGTTTCCTCACGATGTTTTCCTTCACCGTTAAAGCAAGTGATATATTTGATTAATTAAAACGCACATAACTCTGAAAAGGCGAAATTAGAAGGCGGATGTCCTAACCACTAGGCTATCACAGCTTTTTTTATCTCATTATTCTTCTTCCTTACCTTATCCCACGATATTCATTAAATGCCAGAGAATCGAAATGTTATGGAGTACGCGTAAGGATCCGGGAATCCCCAGCGCATTAACAAAACTTCTACCTATAGAAGAACTATATAAGGATACGTACGAAGCGATTTGCCTCCACATTTCTGATTCGAGCCGCTAAAATTTGGAACACCCTTCCAGTATCAGTTTTCCCCTCCAATTATAATATGGGTTCAAGTCAAGAGTGAATAGGCATCTTCTAGGCAAGCGCGCTCCATCTTAGGCTGCATCATCATTTGCCACCAGGTCTGATTGCAGCCAAGCGCTAGTCTATAAATAAAAAAAAAACCTCTATGTGAAGGTGTCACGATCCTCAGAAATGAGGAGTACGACGCAGAATGAGAGTTGTCTTTTCCAAAGCAAGATCCCGACTATCCGAATAATGATATCCGAGTTATTAGGTAATCCGTCGATCGATCCCGGCCGAGCGCGAAATCTGCTGCTTTAGGTCATCGAACCTTCTGCGCTCAACGGTTCGCGAGATGCGGTTAAATTGAACATGTTAACTATAATTGCAACACGGCCGATGGCCTTGCTTAGCGATCCTTAAACCGTCTACAGATGTGCGAACTGCGTAGGTGCTTGTCGAAACCGACACATTCCATCCAATAACGATAGGATGTGCGAAATACCTATTGAATGCCACGTTTTAAATCAGGAAATAAAAGAAGGATGATCCAGGCCCAACCGCATCCGTGAGATGTTCATTAATTACTTTTTAGGATTCCGTCTAACTTCATTGTCTGCTTAGCTTCACTTACACACACACACCCACAGACACATACACACACACTCACGCACGCACGCACGTGCCTGCTTCTGGAAAAACTAGACTAAGATTTAAATAATAATTATGTATCTAAGTACTTTCAAATATAAACAAAAATAAAAATAAAAAATAAAATTACAAAAAAAATAAAAACCGACTTCGATACACAAACACTAAAAATTGAAAAATAATTTAATTTATTACCGAATATATTATGTATACAAGAGTTAATATAGTTCCATAATAATACTTTTTGGTGCCGGTGCCAATTAGCTTTAGCTGCGCGAATCGTCTAGACTTCATATTTTTATGAGACTCCACAATGGCACCTCATTGGCACCGACCCCAAAAAATATTATTATGGAACTTTCAAAATCGGTCCAGGCGTCTTCGAGTAATCGGGGAACATACATAAAAAATAAAAATAAAAAAAGATTCCAACGAATTGAGAACCTCCTTTTTTTGAAGTCGGTTAATAAGTTATTGCTGCTCACTAAAATATAAACAAAACAAAAGAAAGACACGCGCAATGCAAGTCAAAACATGTCCTGCCACTCAAAGCGTCAAGTGGCGTCAACTATCGTTTCAAGGACACCGATTGAGTAAGAAAGGTAAGATCCGTGTCCGTATCCGCGTATCTTGATGCCAATGATCCGTATCCGTATCCGTGGATCTACATCACTACTTTCTACATTATTTATTAGAAACTAGCTGCCCTGGCAAACTTCGTTCCGCCTAACAGTCGATTCAAATTTTTAAAATTTTTCTCTCCGTAAGAACCATCCTCGTACTTCAAGGAATATTATAAAAAAAGAATTAGCAACACATTTAGTGATTCATTTTTATATTATAGAGAAGATTGGACTTGAAGTTACAAGTTGGCGTGTATGTAGTTGCTCTTACAGTATTACCTTACTTATTTGTGTATGTAGAGCTGACTCATCGTATAAGTATAAAGTACTTCCTTTGTCTAATAAGTAATAACTTAAGGCCACTTATACTTGATAAGGTAGTTTAAATAGACTACTGTTTACGTGCACATTTTAACTACAATATTATATACGTTTTAGGAAATGTTTTGCATGAGGAAACGAATTAGAAGACTAGCTTAGGTTAGGATAGATATACCTTATCTGCATCTAAATATATAAAAGGGAAAGGTGACTGACAGACTGACTGATTTATCAACGCACAGCTCGAACTACTGGACGGATCAGGCTGAAAATTAGCATGCAGATATATCTAGCTATCTGCTATTATGACGTGGACCTCCGCTAAGAAAGGGATTTTTTAGATCGATTGATAGCGTTGATAGATCAGTAGGTATCTATTGTTGACAGTAATCTTATGATGAAAGTAGTAGGTAGGTAGGTACCAAATTCTGTTGGCTGTAAACACATAACTTTTAAACTTCTCGATCTTTTTTAACTTTGTAAATATTTGGCGGTATCTATCTAAAATTGAATCTTTGTCCTGTGTCGTATCGCGAAAAAGCTTCTAATAAATCTAGAATATTGGTAGGTAGGTAACCCCGTCGTTTGTTTGGCTCGTCTTGGCGTGGGCGCTACCTTGGTCCCTGATTTATAATGAGAATGAATTCCAAATTACAGCTTCTGATTGGACACTTTTTTGCGCGCACTGGATAATAGATATCCCTACCACCAGCGTGAGAAATCAAGGTTGGTTCGTACCATCAAATATCCAGCTTGATAAAAGGGCCACTACCAGGTTCACAGGCAGACCTCTTTGTATTTGACGGCATACCTAAATGTACCTACTATCCATACAAATATATTATTATAAATGCGAAAGTGTGTCTGCTAGCTTTTCACGGCCCATCCGTTCAACCGATTTTGACGAAATTTGTTACAGAGATAGCTCGCAGCCTGGGGAACAACATACATAGGCTACTTTTTATCCCGGAAATTCAGGGATTTTTAACAATCTAAATGCACGCGGACGAAGTCGCGGTCATCATTTAGTCTCAATATATAAAAAGGTTAAGCTGACTGACTGACTGACTGATCTATCAACGCACAGCTCAAACCACTGGACGAATTGGTGTGAAAGTTATACAGATAGCTATTACGGCATACGCAATACGCATCCGCAAAGAAAGTATTTTTGAAAATTCCACCCCTAAGGGGGTAAAATAGGGGTTTGAAATTGGTATAGTCTACGCGGACGATGTCGCGGGTCTAAGCTAGTCTAAATTCATAAAAGGAAAAGATGACTGACTCCGACTGACTGACTGTCTGGCTGATCTATCAATCAGCGCACAGCTGAAACTACTGGACAGATCGTGCTGAAATTTGGCATGCAGATAGCTATTACGACGTAGACGTCCGCGTCCACAAAGAGAAAGGATTTATGAAACTATACATATCTGTGGCCCTACCGCGGTTGTTTGATCTAACTTCCTGCAAAATTTCATGATTCTAGGTCAACGGGAAGTACCCTGTAGGTTTCTTGACAGACACGATATATAGACAGACAACCAAGTGAACCTATAAGGGTTCCTTTATTCCTTTTGAGGTACGGAACCCTAAAAAAGATACAGTTGACACGTCACCTGGTTTCCTTAGCAAAGTCTTGTAACTACCGTTTTAACAGGTTAACTTCTGCTGTCTGACTCGCTCTTGGCCGGTTTTTTATAAGGGATCATCCTGAAGACATATTCTTATCAAATAAAAAAATCATTCAATTTGATTAGCCCAGTAAAAAACTTCATTGACATCGACGCAACATACTTACAGTACGCGACCGAAAGTAATGTACATCGGTCTATAGAATGACATTTCGGCTTTGTAGAGCGTTGTCTATGTCACTCATACCTATATGACGTTTTGTCGGTCTCAACGACAGAGACGCTGCTCTACAAATCTGCTATCTCCTTCTAAAGGTCGATGTACATTACTTTCGGCCGCGTACTGTACGTACAACTACCAACCTACACGTCTAAGTTATTAGTTACCTATACGAGAAGAACTGAAAAACTAATCCCTTTAAAAAAAATTAAAAATTTAACTTTACTGCTAGCAATCAAATGAGGGTAGAAAGAGAAAAAAGAAATGCTATTAATTAAAGGTAAAACAATTTTCGCCGCTTTGAATTCAATGATTTCGCAAGCGAACGAAGTTACGCCGCGAACGGCGCCATTAAACGGCGGGGAAATTGCTCGGCCTGCTTTGATTGTATCTCAATTATTTCAACTTGAGGGTACTCTTGAAAAGGATAAATATTAAGCGCCCACCTCCCGCAGAAAAATTGAGCTTTAATTTTAATTAACGACTGTCGCCGCGCCGTCAAGATGGGTCAACTTAATTTGGTGTGGTTTTATTTTACTATCGTATTGTATTGTATAGCAAGATGTATTGGCGTCATTGACTTATATATTACTTCGTATGGACAGGGCTATTGAACAAACAAAATGGCACCGACTCAGTGGCGCTTTAGCACCAATGCAACCTCAGTGACGTCTGGATTTCAAACGGGTCGTTCATTAGTATCTAAGAGGTGGCCCTGATTTATTTGGTTCCAAAACCGTGAAAAATTTTGTTCGCTTGACCATATCGATGATTGGCGTCGATTCTAATGTTTATCTTCATAACCTGATGATGATTTTAAACACCTAATAAATTGAATCATGCTTCAAAAACTTCGTTAATGAAAACGGTCGCACCATTTCAAGATCGGAACAAAAATAACAACGTAACAAAAATCCATACTAATATTATAAATGCGAAAGTGTGTCTGTCTATCTGTCTGTCTGTCTGTCTGGTAGCTTTTCACGGCCCAACCATTCAACCGATTTTGATGAAATTTGGTACAGAGTTAGCCTGTATCCCGGGGAAGGACATAGGCTACTTTTTATCCCGGAAAATTAATAAATTCCCACGGGATTTTTAAAACCTACATCCACGCGGACGAAGTCGCGGGCATCATCTAGTAGTCTATAAATTATTTAAAAAATAAACGTTAAGTAAGCGTGGGCTCAAACTGCAGAGATGAGTCAAGATGTGACGACCTCCCTGGCGCAGTGGTGAGCGCTGTGGTCTTAATAGTGAAAGGTCGGGGGTACGATTCCTGGCAGGGGTTTGGAATTTTATAATTTCCAAATTTCTGGTCTGGTCTGGTGGGAGGCTTCGGCCGTGGCTAGTTACCACCCTACCGGCAAAGCCGTGTCGCCAAGCGATTTAGCGTTCCGGTACGATGCCGTGTAGAAACCAAAGGGGTATGGGTTTAATAAAAACTGCCATACCCCTTCCAGGTTAGCCCGCTATCATCTTAGACTGCATCATCACTTACCACCAGGTGAGATTGCAGTCAAGGGCTAACTTGTATCTAAATAAAATAAAATAAAAGTAAGTAAACTGTGATCCACTTATGCTGTGTTCGTTTATTATTATCGTACTGGTTCTCGGTAGGTACGGTACTTATACTTTACTGTAATACTTATTTCTTGATTGATATAAAATCAGAGCATTTCCTATTGATATAGATTGGTGAGCGTGGGCAAACAGCTGATAAAATGTCAATAATAACTAATTAGCTGTCCATATGTAAGCTTTGTTCAGATTAAACGAGATTAAACGTAGGTGTATACCGTTAATCGGCACACTTATTAATAACTACATGATGCCCGCGTGGATTTAACTTAACGTTAAACTTTAACCGTCAAAAGGAAAATGGGATGTGTAAATCAGGGTTTGTTAACTTTGGACAAACACTTTACCTATATTCTTAACCTTGGAGTCTGAGCAACTCACTTTGCTTTTTATTGTTGGTCAAAGTTTAACGGTAACCATAACGTGACTTTAAACATCTGTCATGCAAGTCGGCCTAAAATAAATAGAAAAAGACTTAGGTCTAAAATAAATAGAAAAAAGGTCTAAAGGATGACACACGTAGCAAAAATAAACGACTTATTTTACGAACTGATAAATTGTAACCAGTTTCATTTAACGGTCGTTGAGGTGACGAATACTTTAACGAATCTTTGTTTCAAATTAAAAGTGTTCGCATATCACGCCACGATTCGCAAGAGTCGCACAATGCGGAAGAACCACCACGCATGCAACGAAACCAGCCGCATCGTGCGTGTCAAAGAAATGACGGTAACGAAGGTCTTGTCCAGCTCACTTAATAGTGAGGGATCTTTCAATGTTGCGATTTCCGGTGTGGGCCTGTGGGGTCACTTTGGAGGCCCAAAACTTATCGGTTTTTCATGCTAAATCAGTTAAAAGTTTTAAGGCAGGCCTCATGCTGCCGAAACCCTCTAATCAGTAGTGAACTGTAAACAGTTCACTACTGCCTCCCGCGCCTCTTGCGGGTCATGCGGTAATGTCACCTTAAGCTGAATGTTGATTAGTCACTGATTCTTTGACCTTTCAAGAAGTTTCTTATCCAGGTGCGATTCCCGGTGTTCCCAGTTGTCTTTTGTAAAAAACGTCATTTTTAAATAATAGGTATCTAATGCCGCAAAAATAATATGCCGCACTATGAACTGATAAATTATGGAACCAGTTTTATTTAACGGCTGCTGAGGCGATGAGGTGACTAAAATTTAACGAATCTTTATTTATAAAAACTTTTTGACCTTCGAGTGGATCTAGTGTCTATTCCTGGTTATGTACAACCTAAGTTACCTGGTTATGTACAACCTAAGTTCCCTGGTTACGTACAACCTAAGTTCCCTGGTTATGTACAACCTAAGTTACCTGGTTATGTACAACCTAAGTTACCTGGTTATGTAGTCTAAGTAAGTACCTACTTACCTTAATGTGACTGAGCACAAGAAGTTTGTCTGGTTCGATTTCCAGGTGAAACAGTTTTCGGTGCCATTTTACCTTTATTTCTTTTCACCTACCCTGATTTTCGAGGTACCTAGTTACCTACCATGGTACTAATTGTACAGAAGTTAGATAAATACCTTTACTCACTTTACAAGTACCTCCCTAGTACAACCTTATCAAAAACTAGCGACTTCGTTCGCGTGGACTACATAAATATCAGACCCCTATTTCACCCCCTTAGCAAGGGTTGAATTTTCAAAAATCCTTTCTTAGCGGATGCCTACGTCATAATAGCTATCTTGTATCTTTTATAAATTTCAGCCCGATCCGTCCAGTAGTTTGAGCTGTGCGTTGATAGATCAGTCAGTCAGTCAGTCAATCCTTTTAAAATGTATTATTTAGATAACAGAAAGGACGAATAAGCACCCAGCTATTTCAATGAAAACAAAATTTTATAACAGTTAGATAGATAGGTATCTAGGTACTAGGTAGGTACCTGCATTAGGGTTTGGTTTTTTTAGGGTTCCATACCTCAAAAGGAAAAACGAAACCCTTATCTTTGGTGTCTGTCTGTCTGTCATGAAACCTAGAGAGTACCTACTTCCCGTTGACCTAGAATCATGAAATTTGGCGGGTAGGGGCTTTACCTGTACATTCTAAAACAGATTTTTATTTATTTTTATGTAGGTATAATAGTTTTTGATTTCTCATGCAAAATGTCGAAAAAATCGGTAATCGGAATAACAGAAGGAGGAAGGAGTAAGTACTTATTTTGATGTAAATCAAAATTATAAAAAGCAAGTACCTAAGTTTGTAAAAAACGATCTTATCAGGTAGGTACAAACTTTTTACCGACTTACCTAGGTAGTAGGTAGGTATCTGTTTTACGAACATTTTTGATCGTGAATTTTCTCTAGAGCGTAAAACTTGCGGTATAAAAAAGTATTGATGTTAAAAAACGATTTTTTGGCGTTCCTGCAATACACTCAGCAGTTAGCTATAAAATTACAATAGGTCACGCCGTAATGCCCACAGGCCACAATCCACATCAAAACATAAGTAATCAAAACTATAAAAAGTAAGGGGTGCGCGGGCGCATTTAATTGGGCCAATAAAATTTTCATTTTGTTTCATTTTTTAACCAGCTGTTTTTCGAAAAAACAATCACAAATTTTTTACTGAACCGCAAACGAGAAAGATCAAAATTATTGTCAGCAATAATCTCTTAAAATATTAGGTATGCAATGAATATAAAAACAACTTACATATGTTTTCAACTTCCATTGTGATGAAAAGTTTGTTTTGTTGATCGTCACGGGGTGCTCCAACGAACAAAGAGATTTTGAAATCAAGAAGCGATGTGCACTCGCGAGTCACGTTTACCGTCCGTTTAGCACAAATGGCAGAAGGATTGTAAAGTGTTTTTGGCTCGCACCTTCTATTTAAATCTAGTTTCACCGTTAAAACAGTTACAAGTTTAATTTGAACTGAAGAAACGCAAGTTATGAAGCACGGAACTGCATAGATCTTCGAAAACAACGATTGACAACAAAAGAAGTCACTGTTTTTTTTTGGTTTTTTAAACGTTGAACTTTCGATGACACCGATTGACATAACGGACAAAAACCTATATTGCTATTGGCTTAAATTGAAATTGCCGCTCTTTTCATCCAATGATATCGACCTCTATTGACCAAAGATTTAGCAGCTGCGTTCAAAACAAAATGTATTGCTTATTTTTTTTTTATGTGCATGTTCTTTTAAATTTAATTTTTAGTGTTTTTAGCAAAGTTATTTTCTGAATTTAAATAGAAACCATTCCTATTAAATAGGTACTTTTTCGTCGTAGCAGACAATTATATAGCGACATCTGTGATCTGTAGGGCTAATGAACTTTCACTCCATACTACGTCTACGACTCCATGGCTGTTAGTGTTTCGAGACAAAATGTTGCATAATTTTTTATTTTAAATAAAATTATTTCCTTTTAATGTTTAAACATAACTTAACTTTTGATCAATGTGTATTGTATTCTCAATTTTCATTTCTGCCGTAAGTAAACAAACAAGTAGCGCCATCTACAGGGCTCGTGATAAAACTAAGATTTTCACATTTCCACTGTATTACTTTAGGAGTTTTCCACTGTGAACAACTCTTATCTACCCACCTATAATAGTGTTTTTGATTCTGGATTCAAGGATTTAAAATAAAACTGAAACTTATTTTAAGGGTTTTCATTGTTTAATAAATAGTTATTATCAATATCAATGCATTGTAAAACTTTGTAATGTTAACAATTAATGTGTGTTGAACATTTATTTGGTAAATGGGCGTAGTATAAAATCACTACAGATCTAAGAAAAATTATACAGAAGAGAAATAACTGTTAGTTAATTCCCCCAAATAAAATAGAAGACAAAATCATACCAGTCATATACATTCATGTATTCCATTACTTTACATTACTAATTATCTTGAATGCATTTAATGCATGTAGTTTATAGTGGAATGCTTCATTGTGATTTACAATGTTCAATTTCATAAAAACTGGTAAAATTCATTCACTTAACAGTTTTTGATAAATATATTAGGTTTAATATACATCCTATAAAGGGGTATATTCATTATTATTAGTCTTATCAGGGAATTTTCTAAAGCATGTCACAAAATACAGTCAGAAACATAATATATTACAATAGAATAAAATTATACATACTAAATCCAAATGTAATACTAAAATCTAGTAAGTATACTTTTATAAAAATACAACAAAAATACTAATGTTACAACTATAGTTTCTTGGCCGCTTGATTTATTATTCGTTGATTTATTCATTGAACATAATATTAATAAATAATGATAAGTATTGGTAATTTATAACTAAGGTGATGTGTGTAACTAAAATCTAAAGAAAATAGTAAATACTAATATAATTACAACATTGTGTTTTTCTAAGTTGGCTAGGGTCCAGCATATAATATACATGTAGCAAGTAAGCTATAGAGCATAACAATGCTGGATGTTGCGTAAAACATTAAGCTTGTTCTACTCTTAGAAACCTAGCAGTCTTAAACAAATACAAGATTAGCTATATAATTTGTAAACATCTAAGAATTTAAATAATTTTAATAAATAGGCCTAAAATTAATTATGGAGAATGTGTTGAGTATTTCAATAACTTAAAAAGACAATAACTTTTGAATGACTATTTTGCAAATATCAAGTCGCTATCATCATTTATGAGGAAATGATACACAAACTGGGCTTTCTTTTTGTCAATAACTTGCTTGTTTATTCTAGACTGGGGCTCTTGCATTAGGTTGGGATTATCTCTTAAAAATATTGCACCAAATAGTGTCGATAATGTTTTTGCATCCAAGCCATTCTCTGCACTGTGCTGTAAAGCTTCTTGTAAAAACTCACACAAATAGAGGAAAACATTCTTTCTATATTGTGGCAGTTCCATAACTATCTGTTTGCATTGTAAATAATTAACCGATGCTCTGAGACATACGGATTGTAGATTGTAAGGAATGATAGGATCAGCTGTGCTCTCCAATAAGAGGAGCAAGGCTTCAGCTACTGAATGTATGCTCCCAGGAACAGGGTCAAGAGACCCACTGTCCAACCAATCCCTAATTTGCAATACCTCCGAATGTAAACCCGGCTGCTCAAATAAATTCGGTTCTTTAAGGCCATGGAGGTAAATGTGGTCGACCAAAAACCATATCTCCTTTGGTATGGAATAAATCAATTGATTAGAAACACACTGGTCTCTCTTACTCTCTAACTCTATTAGTTTCCCAACGGGCACTTCTCTTATCGGCATATTTAAATGAACTAGAACCTCAATGGAGCATCCAAAACAGCTTCTTTGGTATGTCCCGTTCACTGTGATGAAAATGTCTTTGCCACCATATAGGTGTAGCACTAAAATGTCATATAACTTGTCAGTTCCAGCATTCATCTTACAGGCAGAAGTCTTATTGATGAGTACTTTGAGTTGAATTTCACACGACTCATCAGCACATATACATTTCTTGTACGGTTCCACAATGAGCCACTCTTTGCAGAAGTTAGATTCATCTAGTTTCTTTATAAATTCAAATTCCACTGGTAACTTGCCAGTGTTTTTTATCGTTATCGTTCTTACTTGTAACTCTAAATATCTAACGGTTCCAAAATCTATTTCTGTAACATCAACCTTGACTTGTGGTATGAGTTCGTTTTCAAGTTTGTCCAATTGTTTTATGACTTCCTCGTATACTTTCCTGTATTTTTCCTCATCAATTATTTTGATTTCTGAAATGAACGTCGCAGATACAGGTTTGTGGTCGCTTATGTTTAGCGTTGGATGACTTCTGTATGAGAGTTGCATGATGTGGTTGCCTTTCCAAAATATCCTATCACACCATGCGGGCGCACGGTTTTTCTCACTGGAATCCCAATTGTCTGTGCCCGGATCATATTTATAGGTTGGTTTGAAATTGATTTCCCCTTCAGTGTACCCAGCGAACACGTTGTTGCATTTATGCTGCTGTTTCAACTGATCCCACTCCAGTACAGGTGCAAAGTTATTTTCGCTGACCATGTTTTTAACACCCTGAGGGTCCAGTTCTGTGATGCGGTAGTTGAGATCGCCAATCCAATAAACGTGATCATGGTCTTTAATAGCTTTGGGTGGTTGGTTGGGTTGTATGAATCTTGTCCTATTGCAAATATCTCTGAAATCTTGGTTTCGCCTCTCGTACTCTTCTACGTGTGCAGCCAAGTGAGAGTTTACGAAGCAAATGGAAGTGTTGTGCAAGTCGAACCTTATTGCTACTCCACCCTTATTGCCCATTTTGCCCATTATTCCAGTACCAACAGTATCACAGATAACATTCCTTACATGAGAGTAGTGTTTTTCCTTGATCAGCACAATCAGCATCATGCCAACCAACCTCACTCTCTCTATTTTAACATACTTGGCCCTTTTATCCACATAGTGTACGACAGCATTGTACCACTCTTCTTCTCTAAAAGTCTGATCAAACAGAAACGTTTCCTTAGATAAGTCCAGCTCCTGGAAACCTACTGCGTATATATCAGGAGGTTCTTTGTCCACACACAACCAATCCTTGAGAGGTATCATAGGTGATTTGTCATTCACATTCCACGTCCCACAGAATACGGTAAACTTCTTAGTAAATGTGTAGTCATATTCCTTGTCACACATCTTATGCTTTATTAGACTCTCTCTGATGGCCACCGGTGGTGAGTTTTGGTTGAGAGTCACCCCACTTCTGGAAACAGCCATGCTTTGGGCTATAATATCATTTTCACTCTTCCCATTGTACTTCTTGAGCCAGAGGAATTCTGGCTGTGTTTGTAATTTGTTAACAGCTTCTATGCCTCTGAACAGATCGTCAACGAAATTGTCTACTCGAGGAGTCATTTGAATTTCGAACTTAAACTTATTATTACGGGACTGTAAATTCAGGTACAAAATTGCTTCGGGATCGGATGGCTTGTTGTCGATTTCGCATTTAAAACTATCGTCGATTGGCAGTACTATTTCTACGGATAAGTCGGTGAAGGACTTCGGTGGGTAACACGACGTAAATAAACAAAAAACAGCTTTCTCATCTCCATATTCAACGATCGCTAGGAGCCTGTCCTTTTTGACCCACTCTGGGTGGAGCACTTTGGCGTCGCACAGAAAAGCCGTAACTCTCTCACTCGACAGAAACTTTTCTTGTACCACTAGTTTTATCTCTTCGTGATTCATTTTGTCTAAAATTATTTAATTTATGTAGATATTCGTTTTAATTTTAAATACAATAGCTCTGACTTAACTCCATCGCAAATTCGTAATTTTTTTGACATTTAATTTTGACATGATTTGATATGACAGTTGACACGACTTGATACTGTAGGGCGATTGTCTAAAACCTGCATCAATCATTATTACAATCTCAATTGTTCTGATTGGCTGAATTTGTGCGATTCTTGTTGCAACAATACATTGTGGCCAATAGTGTGCGAGCATTAACCAATCAGAGATGATTGCGATCGTGACATTGTAGCTGTCAAACAACCGCGGTAGGGCCACAGTTGATAACGAACGTTGTTGACTGATGGCGTTTTGTTTTATCGATTTTAATACAAAGAAATCACTGAATACTATTAATATTTAACAATACAATAAAGCTCGAATAGTTTCAGTAATGTAGAGAATAATAGGAAATTAAATAATAATTTAAATAACTACGTATATAAATTTAAAAATTGAAATAACAAAAGAAACCGTTTTGTTAGTGCAACTAAGAACTTTGACCACTGTCAGCTATTTGTCAATGTCTTCATCTTCAAACTTCATTTCAGTCAATTTTGGGGAATAAATAAAAAATAAATAGGTAAATAAATCAATTCACCAGTCACCTGTGCAAAATAATATTCTTAAAATACTTGAGTTTGAGTTAAATTTGCGTTTTCCATTGCAATCGAAGCAAAATGGCAGCGACGCCGACAGATTGGCAGCTCGAATGCACCGAGCTGAAACAACGAGGGGCTTACCTTTTGCAAACTGGTCAATGGTCTGATTGCAACTTCTTGGTGGGCACGGAGCCCAACCAGGTAGTTCTGGCTGGCCATAAGCTCATCTTGGCCATGGCCTCTCCAGTGTTTGAAGCTATGTTCTACGGCGGAATGGCGGAGAGGAATGAACCAATACCGATTGTCGATGTGCAGATAGATGCATTCAAGGCTCTTTTGGAGTGAGTAACTTTTAAAAATAACATGTATTGACGTAATTCTTATGTAGGTATTGTACCTTTATTACCAGGGCTGTTTCTATTTACAAAAGTAGGTACCTATAATATAAAGTAAATGTTTTTTTCTGTATTATGTTTGGGAACCCCACTTTCTCAGAGCCAATTTAATTTGAACATTAACCTTTGGTGATTATCTCAAAAAGTGCGGAATAGATTTTCTATTCAGCTGAACCGATTTCGTTGATATATATTATTTACATTAATATTGTCTGTTACCTTTGTGCAGATATATCTACACGGGCAATATCAACATAAGCTCATTCGACAAGGCATGTGAGCTGTGCTACGGTGCCAAGAAGTACATGCTGCCACATCTAGTGAAGGAGTGCACCAAGTACCTCTGGTCAGATCTGTATCCACGAAATGCTTGTAGAGCTTACGAGTTTGCAAGGCTGTTTGAAGAAAATGTACTCATGGAAAAATGCCTTCAGGTATTATATCTTGCCTTGATAGATGGTATTTACAGTCGTTTCAGTACTGAGTGAACATACATAATATGTACAAAATTTGTGATATTATCACAAATTTTGTCACTGGCAGCAAGTGAACCGTGGCCTAGCGGTCAAGGCGTCGGGCGCGAACCCAGAAGATGAAGGTTTGAATCATGCCGGTTCCTGAGTTTTTTTATACATATTTAAAACTATTTAGAAACTAGCTGATGCCCGTGACTTCGTCCGCGTGGAATTAGGCTTTCTAAAAATCCTGTGGGAACTCTTTGATTTTCTCTATCTATACCCATGCAAAAAGTCATGTCAATCCGTTGCACCGTTGCGACGTGATTGAAGGACAAACCAACAAACAAACACACTTTCGCATTTATAATAGGGGTACTGATTATTTAGAAATTTCCCTGAAGTGTAGGTAAAAATACTATCATAAAAATTATAAAACAAAATATAAAATAATCCACATTTTTTTCTTCTTCAGATAATAAGTATGAATACCAAAGAGGTGCTGAACGATTGCAGCTTTGAGGATGTGGAGATCAATACAGTGATAACTGTCTTCTCATTGGACCATCTCAATGTGGACAGCGAACTTGACTTATTTGATGCTGCAGTGAGGTGAGAACCTTAAAAGAGCTAGAGACTTAGAGAGAGAGAAACATAATTTTCTTGCTGATTCTTTGTGTCAGAAGGGGCATTATGACGACTGCCCTGGCGCATTGGTGAGGGCTGTGGTCTCAGACCTGGGCGCGTTTGGAACCCTCGTAGCTTTAGTTTTAAGTTTGCGTAATAATTATCACCACTATATCTTAGAAATCCAACATCTGACCATCAAAAAGAGTTATTAATTACCTATTTTGAATAAATCATTTGACTTTGACTTTGACTTATTAGTGGTAGATCCTTGGGTCAATTCCCATTGCTTAGATTGCCCATTTTCTTAAGAGCTTTGGACCCCCCAAAAGTGGGTTTTTATTTTATTTTGTAGACAAATAAGTACCTTTTTATATTCTGCAAACTATTTCCATTTATTTACCCTGGTTATAAAGAAATCTTATTTTTTATTTTGCTGATATTGAAGTTACATTTAATTATACTTCGTCAAAATAAATGGATGTTTACGATTCTAACTGTAATTGTGGATATTTTCAATGACGGGGTGAAAGAAAAGTCGTTATAAAACATATAATCGTAAAAAAATAACACATTTATTAAAAAATAATTTAAGTTTTGACACGGCGCCACAAAAGAGGGCCCGTTCACGGGCGATCTCCTTTGAAAGTCTGGTCTGGCACTTGTTCTTTAGGATAATACAATGAAAAATGAACCAATACTGTTTAGAAATAAAGTGATTCCATTGAACATTCATATCAGGAAATATTAATTTATTTACAGATACGCGAAAGCAGTAGACAGGAGGAACTCTCTTCTCCCCCCCATAGATGAGTCAGTTTTTTTGGAAGTACGTAAAAGTCCCGCTCCCTCCACTTCTCAGGAAAAAGAACAGGTATGTTTTGCTGGCAGTGGTAACCTTGTGTTAAGAAGAAAGAAAAAAGTTTATTAGCTGATGCCAGCGACTATGTCCGCGTGGATTTAGGTTTTAAAAATCCTGTGGGAACTCTCTGATGTTCCGAGATAAAAAGTAGCCTATGTCACTTCTTCAACTATACCCATGCAAAAAATCACGTCAATCCGTTGCTCCGTTGCGAAGTGATTGAAGGACAAACCAACAACAAACAAACACACTTTCGCATTTATAAAATGGGTAGTGACTAGAAGATGCCCATGACTTCATCCACGTGGATATATTATTATGTTTAAAAAAACCGGCCAAGTGCGAGTCAGGCTCGCGCAACGAGATTTCCTTACTACAATCGTATTTAGCGTGATAATTCAAAAACTATGAATCACAAAAATAAATAAAAATCTGTTTCAGAACGCACAGGTGACGCCCTTTCATATGATACCCCACTTGATATACTTATCTTACTTTGAAAATTGAAAATACTTATTTATTTTAGTTCATGACCACAATTTAATTTTTTTTGTGTGATGTTTCAGATTTTTCTGTCTGCTATAAGACCTACTTACCTGCCAAATTTCATGAATCTAGGTCAACGGGAAGTACCCTGTAGGTTTCTTGACAGACAGACAGACAGACAGACAGACAGACAGACAGACAACAAAGTGATCCTATAAGGGTTCCGTTTTTCCTTTTGAAGTACGGAATCCTAAAAATCCCGCAGGAACCATGGATTTTTACGGGATAAAAAGTAGCCTATGTGAAATTCCAAGGTATAATCTATATTACCTAGCTGTAAATTATTAACTATTCATATCTTATGTTTGGGAAGGCACTGGCCCCTAAGACACGGGATTTCCTAGTTTAGGGGTCAGGATTCCAGAGAGTTGATTACTGTACTGAGTTGTTCAAATAAATAAATATTATTATTATTATTATATCCATTCAAAATTTCAGCTAGATCCGTCCAGTAGTTTTTGCGAGAAATATTATTACAAACATAGGTACACACACACGCACACATACACAAAAACACACACACACAAAAACACACACACAAACACACACACAAAAACACACACACATACACACACACACGCTAATTCAAACGTTCGCCGTTATAATATTAGTGTGATTGATATAAATAAATAAAATAAATAAAAATCTTTTTATTCGAATAAACTTTTACAAGTACTTACGAATAGTCGGATGCATCTACCACTGGTTCGGAATGCCTTTCCTACCGAGAAGAACCAGCAAGAAACTCGGCGGTTGCTCTTTTCAAATATTTGATATAGGTACAAGATTATGCCATGTATAAAATAGTATTTGCAGTCTTGTGCGTTGCTGGAACGAGCTGCAGGTCAAATCCACGCTCTTTTATCATTTAGATATTCTTCAATTGTGTAATATGCTTTTTTCTTTTCTAATATCTTTGATAGGTAGTGAATGTGGAAAGCAGTGCCGAAAGCAGTCCAGAAGCTGTGATGGAAACTAGCCGTGAGACAGAACAGACTGTCACTCCTGCGGAGCCACCCAAAAAGCCTTCAGGGGAGGGCAGAGGTAAGGAGAGTTGTAGAACAGATTTGAGTCTCCTGCTGCGCGATTGCGGGAGAATGACAGCTACAATGTCACGATCGCAATCACCTCTGATTGGTTAACGCTCGCTCGCTATTGGCAACAATGCATTGTTGCAACAAGAATCGCACAAATTCAGCCAATCACAACAATTGAGATTGTAATAATGATTGATGCAGGTTTTAGACAATCGCCCTACTGGTAACTTCACTTATAACTATGTTGTAATCAATATCAGAGGGAACTCTCGGTTTGATCCCGAATCGACGTTATGTCGAATATTAGCCATGGTGACGTAAAATCAAAGAAAAATAGGGGTACTTGAACTAGAGCTACTCGATTGTCGTTATGATTCGATAACAATCAAAAGACATTTCACCGCGATTAATAGCCTCATCTGGTGACAGAAGGGCTGGCTCATTTTTTGCGCAACGGATCAGCCTGGCTGTCCAGCGCGGAAATGCAGCCAGTATTCTTGGCACCATTCCACGCGGTCATGATTTATATAGTAATTAGATAAGGCTAGCTTTAAGTTTTATTGTAATAATAATAAAAAAAAAAAAAGACAATCAATTGTTTTCAATTGTTCAATTGTTACATAGCGCGCGGGTCTGGTATGAATCGAAAATTGAATGCAATTGCGCAATTAGATTTATTTGTTCCAGACTGTGCGCTCCATATTCGATTTTTTCGATTGTTTTTGACGAATATTTCGACAATCGATTGTTCAATTGTCCTTACTTTCTACTAACGGATACCCGGCGTATGCTACTACGCTTAGAAAACCAAAAACTAAAACCGTCTTTGAATAATTGCCTTTCTAATGAACCCGGCTTGGGGCACATCGGTTGGGTGGTTTCAAAGTCTATAAACGGACACAGGTAGAAACAATTTTGTGTTTTATACATATTTATGTAGATTGTCATTATTTATTCAATTGTTTTTTTTCGTCCATCGCTAGTGTCAAGCCGTGCCTTATATCACTTGAATAGGATAAATAATATTTGTTTTCATTGTTCACAGATCACAAAGAAAGAGTAACGATCCGGAAAGCAGTAGAAAAGATCCGTTTTCTCACATTGTCGCCGCAACAGTTCGCGGCCGGCCCGGCCCGGTCGCCCCTCCTCAGTGAGTCAGAGGCCTTCGCGGTGCTGATGAACATTCTGTCCTCTAACACCGACGTGGCGATGCCTGCGGGCTTCTCGATGTCGAGGGAACCGAGGAAGCAGCTGTTTGGAGGCGGCTCTTCTAGCAATGTAAGCGTTATCGACTTGCGATCATTTGCATAACTCCCCGAAACCCTTGAAACTACCCCAGCACTAAGAACACAACTATCAAGAAGTGACCCAACTTTCCCAAGCCTCCCAATTACGGAAATCATTCAATTACTCAAACTATTGAAGCAGTAGAAAAGACCCGTTTTCTCACATTATCATCGCAACGGCCGCCCCTTCTTAGTAAGTCAGAGGCCTTCGCGGTGCTTATATCCTTTAACACGAATGTGGCGATCTTCTTTCTTCTTCTTTATTATTATGGTTCATGAGATACAGCCCGCTGACAGACAGACGGACGGACGGTCGGACAGCGGAGGCTTCGTAATAGGGTAGGCGGGGTGATTACCTATCTCGCGACAGGCTTGCGACAGGCGTAAATCTTGCGATCATTGCTGTCAAACGTCACACGTAACAGTGGCTAGAGAGAGACAGCAATAGCCACAAAGCAATATAAGAAGAGAGACAGCAAATGAAATGTCGCATTGCTACTGCTTTTTTTTTTAGCTGTCGCTACTGCAAAATCAGAGGCATATCACTCAAAACCAAGACCCGTCTCGTTCGTGCCTTAATCTTCCCAATTTTTATGTATGGAGTAGAGACATGGACTATCAAAGCAAGAGAAAGGCAAAGAATAGATGCGTTTGAAATGTGGTGCTGGAGGCGGATGCTACGGATTCCGTGGACTGCCAAGCGCACAAACGTGTCTATCCTTTCGCAACTCGGGATCACTGCTCGACTCTCCTCCATATGTTACCAACGATTACTCTCATATTTCGGCCACATCATACGGCGGGGGGACGACAGCTTAGAAAAGCTCATAGTGACGGGCAACACTGAGGGTAAAAGACCGAGAGGCCGCTCACCAACTAGGTGGTCCGACCAGCTAAAGGAGTCCAGCAGGTGTGGATTTCATCACATTGTAGAAATGGCCACCGACAGAAGCCGATGGAAACAGATAAGCCATTCGAGGGCAGTTTGCCAGGACCACGATCTTCAGCAATCAAGGAACGACCGGAGAGAGAGAGACTGCAAAAACCCCGCGGTTGGTATCCTTTGGGTATGGAGCCCTAAAAATGTCGGTGTTATCTGAACTGTTTGTTGCAGATGCCCACATTCACAGTGGACACTCCGAGCCCGGTGACCGTGGACCAATGCGAACTGTCGCGTCTGCCGCAGCCCTGCGTCTCCACCACCTACCCGAGACCTACGCGACAGGAGGGTAAGATCAAGTTTCCGGCTGTACTCACGTGGTTAGTCGACGTAAGCCCGACTAGTTTCGAACCCATCCGGAATCCTTTTTCACAGGGTCTAAGCTCGCGACGTGGCACGGTTGAAGCCCTGTGATGGGTTTGAAACTAGTCGGGCTTAGTCTACTAATCATTGCCAGGTATATGATTGCATATACCTGGCAAAAAGTCCAAAAGTCATTTGTGGGTATGGGTATTACCTTTTATAATAAAATCCCGCAAAATATTTTGGACTTACCTTTGCACAAGTTTAAAAAATCTATTAAAAATATGCTCCTGAAAAAAGCATATTACACGATTGAAGATTATCTAAATGATAAAAGAGCGTGGATTTGACCTGCAGCTCGTTCCAGCAACGCACAAGACTGCAAATACTATTTTATACATGGCATAATCTTGTACCTATATCAAATATTTGAAAAGAGCAACCGCCGAGTTTCTTGCTGGTTCTTCTCGGCAGGAAAGGCATTCCGAACCAGTGGTAGATGCATCCGACTATTCGTAAGCACTTGTAAAAGTTTATACGAATAAAAAAGATTTTCATTTTCATTTTTCATTTTCATTTTCATATTCGACTACCCTCTGTTTTACAATCGTGTTGTTGCTTACCACAGCTCTGTGCCGAAAGATAAAATTAGCTTAAGTTTGATACTATAATTTCTCATTAAGTGAATATCTAATTTCTTTTGAGAATAAAATTCTTCAACTTTTATCTACATATTAATAGAAATCACTCACAATACTTTAAACGCTAAAATAGGGTAAGATCAATCAATCCCGTTAATCATAAGCAAACACGACATCCATTTTGGATTTTAAAATAATCGTCATTTTCGTAATCAGTACTTATTTACCCGAAAATGACATCCATTTAGATTTTCTCAACAACAAAAAAAGGAAAAAGTCGGTCAACTTTTGATTTGAAAATGCACCCAGATGCAGGTGCAGAATTTCTGTCCCGCGATTGTGTAAGAAAAACGTATTCATCGTTATCGTAATCGTCAACAAATTCTGCCCTTTGATTGGTTGATTCGCTGTTTACATATTTTCACAGCCAATCAAAGGGCAGAATTTGTTGACGATTACGATAACGATGAATACGTTTTTCTTACACAATTGGGGGTCTGATTGTGTTAATAGTGTTTTAATGAATAAATAAATAAATAAAATAGCCTTTATTCACTGATACACTAGGTTATACATCTTATATTACTAACTAACCGTATTACTAATTTCTTATTTCCTATTATTTAATTATCCTATCCTACATAATTTATTCTAAAAAATTAGTAACACCAGCAATTTACAGTTCAGGTTGTCCTCTTTGGACGTAGGCCTCCTCTAGACCTCTCCATTTTTTCCTATCTAACGCTAGTCCGCGCCAACCCTTTGGCAGGTCATCCTCCCATCTCCTCTGTGGCCGTCCTCTCGCTCTCTTCCCATCTCTGGGGTACCAATAAGTGACCTCTTTGGTCCATTTATCCTTTGGGGATCTGATCACATGGCCAGCCCAACGCCATTTAAGTTTCTTGATTCTTCTTGAGACGTCTGTCACACCTTTCTAATTTTGGTCAGTCTCCATTTGTCTTTCAGTTTGATGTGCAGCATGCTTCTCTCTATCCCTTGTTGGCATACCTTTATTTTCTAATTGTGAGCTTTTGTCAGACCCCACGTTTGACAGCCGTAAGTAAGTATTGGTAGGATGCACATGTTAAATACTTTACGTTTAGTTGGCATTGGGATATCTTTGTTTTTTAGTATTTCTTTCAGCGACCAGTAGCGAGCCCAGGTGTTATTAATTCGTCTTTGCAATTCTTTGTCCATCTGTAAGTTTGGTGCAATTACTTGACCTAGGTAGACACAATTGGGGGTCTGATTGTGTTAATAGTGTTTTAGTCACAAGTATTATAAAATTATAAAAAAAAGACTAACCTATTTTAAAATGATGACACTAGAACAAAGAAGAGATTTGCTAGATCTAATGTTTTTATACAAATTACTGAGAAACAACTTAGATTGCCCCAGCTTACTAAATAAAATCAATTTCACAGCACCAAAGAGATATCCCCGTCACGCTATTACTCCTTTTGTACCTCCACGCACCCGAACTGTCTTTGGCGCCAACTCCATCATCCCTCGATTATGTAAATTATGTAATAAATTCAGTCAGTCACTTGATATCAACATAAATCCACCTGGCACGTTTCGAAAACTAGTTATAAGTAACTTAATTAGACAATCAAACTAATTGTGTTAAGAAACGTTCTCTGTGTACCTACTTATTCGCAGAAATATCTATCACTTTTCTAAACATTCTTTTTTAACTATTCTTACTCCTAGGTTAACTTAACTTTACTATAGTTTTAGATTTATTTAATTACCATTGCACCTTGAATAATTTTTGTTTTTTGTGTTTTCACTATTTCGGAAAGTTTTGGCTACTTTTTGTATTATTTTACTTATATGATTAATAATTGTTTGCATGTAAATTGTGTGAATGTGCATGTAGTGTTTGCTTTCAAATGATTTTACAAACAACGTCATGTAATTTAACTTTATATAATTTAAGAACATTTTTGTAAAAATCGCTAGCGAACCTTTTCAATAAAAATAAAAATAAAATAAAATTATCGTTGGCCAGGTGTGCGCCTGCCGTCGTCGATCCACAACCCGGTGCCGGGGTTGAGCGTGTGTGTGGACGTGGACCACATGGAGCGTCGCGGCGACCAGCACAAGATCTACTGCCAGCGCGCCATCGTGCAGCACACGGACTGCCTCAACACCAGCGGCCTCGACTGCTCCGTCACCTTCATGGTGGACAAGAACATCTGCCTGCTGGGCGTGCAGGTACGTGCGACGTTAAGGCTAAGCGTATGCTCAGACGCAGGGGACGTAGCAGAGCGGTGCAGTGCTTTTGTAATGAACGAACTGAGAGCTGCGTACGCTACGGCAGGCACGTGCGACGCAGACGTGTCTGTGCTGCTTTGCGTCGCACTGTTGTGCCGGCACAGAGTTTTGCGCGCTGTGTGCATGGCAACACGTATTCTTTTACATATTACTTCAAAAATTTTCTGCAATGACAGACCATTTATTTAAATATTTCGTTGTGAACCTTGTTGTATGATACAAATCATCGAAGTACAAGTCAAAGAAGAATTAATCCCACTGAAAGGAGAATTAAAACTACTGTTCAAATAAAATCTGGCCTGTCTGGGGGTGGGGGGACCATTTTATTTGAAAGTTGAAACATACAAATAAACAATGAATTAAAATATTATTATACTTGAAGTCTATATGTGAGGATTAGGATACGGTGCAAAGGTTTACTTAACTTTTTTGCGCGACAGAAATATGGTTGAGAAACAATGTGCTATAGGAACAAGCCTAGTTATTTATTGGCACGGCTTGCACGTCATGTCCCCTGCTCACCCGCTATAATGTTCGACACTTCGACAGGTGCCAACTCAGGCGCCGAGTCTCGAGAACGGGGGTAACGCGGGCGGGTCGGGCTACTCAGAGCTTCTGTACGCACACTTGCTGGACGCGGACGGCGCGCGGCTCACGTACACGCACTACACTAACCGAGTGCCCTACCGACACCTGCTAGACATCATGTTCAACCGACCTGTCTACATACAGAGGAACAAGGTAAAAAATCGACTTTCCAAATGCTCAAAATACATGTTTTTGTGTCATTTTCAGCTTTGGGTCATCGATTTACTTTTTCAAAAAGTTTTTTTAATAATTTTTAAATTTGCAAACGGTGTGCAAATTTATCCAAGTAGATTCTGAGACATCACTTTGTTGTGTCAATAAACACCGGATTGATGTCTTAATGATTTAATCCTCCTTATGCTTCTCATTTTGGAGGAATGTTTGAAGCGGCGGTAAAAAGCATTAAATCTCGCCATCATGAAGTCATAGGAAATTAGCATGTTTTGTGCATTTGTGCACCTGTCATAACTGTAATTAAAATGTGATTCGTATTCTATACCAAGCTGTGATAGCTTAGTGGTTATGACATCCCCCTCCTAATCGGAGGTCGGGGGTTCGATCCCGGGCACGCACCTCTAACTTTTCGGAGTTATGTGCGTTTTAAGTAATTAAATATTACCTGCTTTAACGGTGAAGGAAAACATCGTGAGGAAAGCTGCATGTCTGAGAGTTCTCCATAATGTTTTCAAAGGTGTGTGCCAATCCGCACTTGACCAGTTTGGTAGTTATGGCCAAAACCCTTCTCACTCTGAGAAAAGACCCGTGTTCTGTAGTGAGCCGACGATGGGTTTTTTTTAGTATATTAGCAATGTTAAATGACTAATATTCCCCTTTCCTCTCCAACTAAGCGTCAGGCTTGTGCTAGGAGTAGGTACGACAATAGTACAACGGGCGGGGTTTGAACCGTCGACCTTTCGGTTTTCAGTCAACTCCTTTACCGGTAGAGCTATTGAGGTTGATCATGATGATGATGATTCTGTACCAAGTTTAACGGAGTAATACAGATGGGTTACTGGTACGCAGGTGTACAAGGTGGGCATCGTGTTCAACAAGGTGGGCTGGTACCCCATGGGCTCGTGCGCGCAGCAGGTGGCGGCCGAGTCCGTGTTCTTCAACTTCGGCATCGGCCACAGCAGCGACTCGGTGCGCGACGGCCTCATACGGTCCATCATATTCACATACTAGAATCTATTCACTTATAAATAACTGTTTTGTATCTCAAGGTGGCTATGAGGCGGTTCAATCAAGTGATTGAATCGTCTGATATCACCATTTTAAGGATGAGTCATGGTATACCGTGCCGGCTCCGAGCCGAGCGTCGGCCGTAGCACGGTCAACTAATCTAAATATATAAAGGAAAATATAGAAAAGGTGACTGACTGACTGACTGACTGACTGACTGACTGACTGACTGACTGACTGATCTATCAACGCACAGCTCAAACTACTGGACGGATCGGGCTGAAATTTGGTATGCAGATAGCTATTATGACGTAGGCATCCGCTAAGAAAGGATTTTTGAAAATTCAACTCCTAAGGGGGTGAAATAGGGGTTTGAAATTTGTGTAGTCCACGCGGACGAAGTCGCGAGCATAAGCTAGTATTACATATATTTTGTATGGACACACTCACGCTATACCGAGCGGCAAGCGAGTGACGGACAACAACTCGGTCCCGCCTCGGCTCGGTCATGGCCCGTTGCACGTCCCCTTGTAGTTGAAGATTTATCAGATTCTTCATCGTCCAGAGCGATCGCGATAGCCGCTAATTCCAGATCGTCAAAATTCAACATGATTGTTGGATCAGCAACGTGTAAATAGTCACTGATCCTTGGGTGCGTGTGCGAAATTAATTATAATAATTATACTGCAATAGTATGGAATTAGCGGCGATGGTATTTGCAACAAAAAACCTAGAAAAAACAACAAAATAATGCCTAAAACAGATATATACAAGGAAGAAATCACTGACCTGTTCTTATGAAATTCTCCAGGACTCCTTGAATCAGCCTTAGGGATGCGTGAGAGCGTTTCTATATTTTCGTGCTGGTACCAATGCAAGGCCATTAGTGGCCCGCGCGCGTGTATGTTAGCGTGTCGTTTTTTAGACTGCTGTTTTGAATATGGCGTTGACAGGTGGAGCACCTATGATGGGAGAGTGTGTGCGCGCGATTTGCCGCGATGCAACACCTATATAGCGTCATCTAGGGAGCTATGAATGAATTAGCTATAGAAAAAGGTACAATGATTCTTTCTAGTAATAAGTGTATTAAACAATATTTTGCGTAATAATTTCCAGGTTTCTCATTGCACAACCAATTGTAGTCTAGTTACAGCACTATTTTTGCTTGGACAAGTATACTGCAGCACAGCGCAACGGTTAATGCTCGTTCGAGGCCCGTCTGTGTAATTTACGTCACGGGACCGGCTCGGTGACCGTGCCACGGCCGACACTCGGCTCGGGCCCGACACGGTATAGCGTGAGGCATCCTTTACTGGGTTCAGTCATTATTTAAAGTCAGATTGAACAGGTTCAGACGAGTCGAATCAAATTTCTTTCAACAGAGACTTTAACCCGGCGGGAGTGTATACTACATACTAAGTATATAACTACATGTCCGACCTTAGCGCACCAAATTGTAATAACATTTATTCAAGTTTTTAGAAATGTTTTGTTTATGTTTTTTATCTGTATTATAAGTATTTTTTGTGTTCCTTATATTATGTAATTTAATATGTAATAATATCCAATAAATTTATGTAGCGAGGTAGTGTACTTCGTTAATTATGTATTTATGAAGCTTTTCGTTGTCAAAAAGGGAAAAGTTTGAATTCGTTACAATCTGTAATTTTGGAAAAATAATACAGTTATAAAACTAGTAGTATTATACTATAAAACATAGTATATAATTCAGCGACTGAACTATCAGTCGTAGTATTCGGTTGGCCTGACACACCAAACGCGCCGAACAGTCCGACTGACGGCGACGGGCGTTTAGTTCAGGGCTTTACGCGACGAAAAATTATTATACTTTTTTATTACTACATAATATTATTATACTACATCCTCAATGTCCAAATCAAGTTTTAAACTATAAAATGTGTCAAAAAAATTAATTTTGTATGTTTGTGTAATGTTGTCTATTTATTGTAGTATAAGTGATAACAATAAGGTTGCATTAGAATAATATTATGGTAAGAAATATGACAATTAGATTATTTTAGAGATGATCAAGGACTTATGAGCGGTGACATAATTATTTTATTGGCTCATCTCTCTAATTGGTACAATACGCTGCCAAAAGTAATGTACATCAGCCTTTAGAATGACATTTAGGCTTTGTAGAGTGTTGTCTCTGTCCCTCATACCTATATGACTTTTTGTCAGTGTCAACGACAGAGACAATGCTCTTCAAATTGGCTATCTCCTTCTAAAGGTCGATGTACATTATTTTCTGCCGCGTTTTTAGTTATTTTAGCACATAGGCAACGTGCGCCAATTACTGTGCTCTGCGCACTCGGCGTAGTACGCGACCGGTTGAGATGGCAATCGTGGTGGGTATGTCCCGCACACCCGCACAGCCCCCGCACTTACCCAATGCGGCAGAAGAGAAAACGTCAGCTCATTATAAACCGATTTAAAACCAGAGCTTCTAAAGCAAACTTTGAATACATCAAGTGACGGCATCCGTAAACCATGTGCGCCACAAACTTTTTCATTTCTAACGCCGAATATATGTCCCGCAAATTTCTAATGCGCGTGGCCGCCATTTTAGCGACGTCAGCACTAGACTGAAGTTTCGAGCCAATGATATATTATTTTTATTTCGGCTGACGTCATTTCAATGTTGATGAGACATGGTTCCAGCGCAATAGCAATTTGCGGGACTTATAGCCTGTTTAAACAAATTTCTAATGCCCCAGGATGAATTTGGCAAAAAATTACCTTCTAAAACCTTACGGTCGAACAAAAAAAACGTCACAAAAGGCCTCCATACCCTGATTGTCGACCTGTCGTGCGCTATATAATAGCGATTCTTTCGCATTTTTATATCAGTATGAGTATGAATTTAGATAATATAGTTTCCTCTGTAAAAAATAAAATCCATCTCAGAAGTCAGGAATCTCTTTGAGGAAAAGACGTTCGACCTGTGGCAATCGCTAGTCTTGCTCTTGAATTACTTGTATGAAAATAGTATCACGAGGAAGTACCTGCTATTTTAGTGTTGATTTAGGTATTTTAAAGTGTTCCTATAGTACGCGATAGGTCGAGATGGCAATCGGGGAGACGCCCCGCCGTCCCGCACACCCGCGCTCACCCTCACCGGGTTAGTGGGGGGCGTTCCTACCCCGATTGCCATCTCTACCTGTAGTGTACCATATTTGTATTGGAGAAATAAAGTATTGCTTTAACGGACGTTTTTTTTTTATTGTCAACCTTGTTTCCCTTTATTATTTATGATAAAAGTAATTTAATAGCCCCAAATATATGTACCTATTTAATATAATACCATCAATTCTTTTTCAATTTGGGAATCTTACGAGTAGTTCCTAAATCCTAAGTTAACTAATAATGTAGGTTAGGTACCTACCTACATAACAAAGCTACGGTGCGCATCAAGCCTTTTCATATTTGTAAAATGTCAGTTAACTACTACGTTCTTTAACCGCGAAGTGGGCCCGTATTTTGGTAAACTTCGTTTTTCTAAGTTTTATCATTTATTATCATTTATCATCTTAATTACCAAATCCATTAATATTATGAGTTGTGAACGAATTTTTATAGCATAAATGTAGGTGTAAAATGAATAGAAAAAATCGGAATCCTTGTTGTGTTGTCTATGGGATGAACATGGTTTCTAAACGAAACTGTCAGTTTGACTTTTGTCATGTTGGAAGTAGGAAATTCTAGGGAAATTCCGAGAGATCCAGTCAGTTGTTTAGCTTTGTTTTTAACATATTATTTTAATAAAAAGTGATTTTTAATTAAGAAATGGACTAATGGTGTTGTATTCGGTGCTTAGGTAGTGGTTCCGAATCTGTGTCCACGTGTAAAGTGCGAAACTTAGATGTTATAAGTGAATATGTCTCCGAATAGGTGCGATGGCTTACTTGCGAAGGTCGATTTTCCACTTTACACACTTCAGACCCTCACGAATCGACACGTCCTCGTTGCCGGCGGCGGAGGAGCATCGAACACGGGCGTAGCGAATGGATTCGTAAGTGTTGACATTGATTTTTTAAGCAGAACATGAGTGCGTAAGTGAGTAATTTATATTTCGACACGCGTCAGGTGTTTTGCAATAAATACTTCCTCCTGTGTATAATTTTTTTATTTACGTAATACGTAGGTAACAATATTATTGTATCTCAACAGCCTTTAACTGTTTCACTGCTGGAACTAAACTTATATGGAGAGAAGAATAGGAATAGCTGAGGCATCACCTCCATTCGTCGAATGTCCTTTTAGAGTTAAAAACCTGCTGCATTTGCTGGGAAAAGGTTTCTTATAGGAGAGATCATCACTGTGCCCTAATCTGATTGATCTGAATAATGTGAATCTCTCACATTACAAAGGAACTTAGTTTTCCTTAAAAGTGGGTTATAAATTTTAAATACATTTTAAATACTACAAGTAGAATCAATTAAAACTGTGTCATTCACAAGTAAACGAATTTTGCAAGACTTTTGGGCTGAATATAGCTTTGAACTTTATATAATTGAAATATCGAATAATAATCTTTACAATTTTAAATAATAATCTATACAATTTTAAATAATAATAGTTGAAAAACCTGAAAATCCTTTCTTGACTTATGTTGTTTTAGCAAGAAACCAGGTTAAATCTGAATACATAAAAGGAAAAGGTGACTGACTGACTGACTGATCTATCAAATCTTGAATGGGCATTGTCTTTTTCAGGAAATATTTGAACTATCTCACAATGGAACCAGATTTGTTGCGGAAGAGGTGATGCGGTACGAAACAGGACCTAATGTAGTCATGACATGCTCAGTTCGGAATACTCAGAACCGTATCTACCTAGCTGCAGGCCAAGAGAGCCACTGTCAGCTATACAAAGTCAACGTCAAAATGGTAGATGCAGCAGAGATGCGGCGAGGGAGCTTCAGAGCCGAGAACGGTTTAGTGCGTCGTCGGCGTACTATATCTGAGAATGATAACATATCAAAGATGGAAAAAGAGAAACGAAATCATACAACAGATAAGAGAATGTCGTTCGAAATACGGCCGTGTGAAAGTGTACAGACTGATTTTGCGTAAGCACTTTTCGTATTTTTTTACATCTTTATTTTACTAAAATTTATTGATCCATGGTATGTAATACTAGCTTTTTCCTGCTACTTTGATTCTTGAGATAATTCATAAACGGGGATAATGTCTATCAGTGAAAGAATTTTCTAAATTTGATTTGGTTCTGAAGATTATCCCCTACATTCAAACTTAACTTAACTTAACTGGTAGGAAAGGCATTCCGAACCAGTGGTAGATGCATCCGACTATTCGTAAGTACTTGTAAAAGTTTATTCGAATAAAAAAGGTTTTTATTTATTTTTTTATTTTAACTTATATCAAGGCACAGCCTAAATTACTGGTTCTAGAGACATGAAATTTGGAGAATGTGTTCTTTGTAAAGATTAGGTAACCACTAAGAAAAGATTTTTCGAAATTCCACCCCTAAATGAGGGTTTAAAATTTATGAAGTCCATGTGGGCGAAGTTGTGAGAATAAGCTAGTCTCTTTATAATATTAATGCAGGGGCATGCGTTTCATAGAGGCATTAAAGCACTGCTTACCCTACTTATAATTAGATTTATTTATAGAAGATTAGTGTAGACTTTAAAATATTCTAAGGATGAGATCTATAGATAGATCTCTATTTGGCTTCCGGAGCGAGCTTGAATGGCTGGAGTGAAGACTTCAGCGGGGAGGGGCGATGCACACACAACAGACAGAAACGTTTAAGTGCGGAAACCAGCCCAGAGTGAAGAAGAAGAAGAAGAGATCTATAGAGCGCACTTTGACTTTGCTCAGACTTAAGATTGTGTTAAAACGTGACAGATTTATGAGAGAGATATAGCTCTGACTCATTTTAACTCTGTCTTAAGTCTAAGCTAAGGCAGAGTGCGCTCTATAGATCTCACCATTAACATCAATACCCACACAGAATACTATTATTTATTTCAGAAAAGACCCACTACAGAGGGTGGTAACAATAAGTCATAATGGTAAACTGATGGCTACTGGCGGGATAGATGGAGTAGTCAGGATATGGTCCTTTCCTAAAATGCAATTACTCTTCCAACTAGAAGGACATACCAAAGAGGTATAATTTATGTTAATCTAAATATATCTTCTAAATATATAAAAGGAAAAGGTGACTGATTGACTGACTGACTGACTGATCTATCAACCCACAGCTCAAACTACTGGACGGATCGGGCTGAAATTTGGCATTCAGATAGCAATTATGACATAGGCATCCGCTAAGAAAGGATTTTTGAAAATTCAACCCCTAAGGGAGTGAAATAGGGGTTTGAAATTTGTATAGTTCACGCGGACGAAGTCGCGAGCATAAGCTAGTTTTTATTAAAATTGTTGTTATTTAACGCTATTTAGTCATTTTTGATTACAACACAATTTACTTTGCTAATAATCATCATTGTCATTATCAACTGACAGACATCCATTGCTGAATTGCTGACTGCGGGCTTGGTCTAGTAGTTATATAAATGTGTTACAGAATTAATCACTACCCATCACACAAAATGTGTTTGTTGGTTTGTCCATCAATAACACCGCAACCACAGATGAGTGATCTCTATTACGTGACCGCAACGAACGAAGCAACTGATTGCTTTTGGCGTTGTTTCTGCACAAATATAGTTAAGCTGGAGAGTGACATAGGCTACTTTTTATCCCGAAAAAGCAAAATACCACAGGATTTTAAAAACCTAAATCCACGTGGAAGAAGTCGCGGGCCTCGCATAGTTCAGCATAAAATTACGATGCATGGGAAAAATACTTACAATTAGGTATATTATAAACATATTGTATTTAAGACCTTGCAAAGTAATTAATGGGACATAAGACCTTGCCAAAGTCGTTTAACAGCGATCACGCACTTGTCCGATCCGAATCCGTGAAAATACGGATATAAAAAATATCTACGACATAATATGTCATCAGACATCAGACGAGTCGCAGGGAGCCGCTGGATTCAGGCGGCGCAAGACCGTGGCGTGTGGACGGCCCTACAAGAGACCTATGTCCAGCAGTGGACGATCGGTTGATGATGATGATGATGAATATGTCATAAGCTACCATACAAAACAAAAAGGTACGTATTTTCACGGACTCGGATCGCATGAGTGCGTAACCGCGCGTAACATTGAACAATGAAGTATGTTACATTTCTTGAACTCATGATGTATTAACTGTTATAGATAGCCTACTGGTTAGGACGTCTGCCTTCTAATCGGAGTTCGGGGGTTCGATCCCGGGCACGCAGCTCTAACTTTTCGGAGTTATGTGGGTTTTTAATTAATAAAATATTATAACTTGCTTTAGAGCAACCGTTACCGTTAGCGGTGAAGGAAAACATCGTGAGGAAACCTGCATGCCTGAGAGTTCTCCATAATGTTCTCAAAGTTGTGTTAAGTCTACCAATTCACACATGGCCAGCGTGGTAGACTATGGCCAAAACCCTTCTCACTCTGAGAGGAGACCAGTGCTCTGTAGTGAGCCAGCGATGGGTTGATCGTGATGATGATAATAGCAAGTGATATTCTATTGCTTAACCATACCAGACCATCAATAAGAGTAATTTATTATCTATTTTGAATAAATCATTTGACTTTGACTTTGACTTTAACCGCACATAACTTTGTAAAGGTATGTGAAAAGGAACCTGGATTGAACCCTAGACATCCAAATAGTCAAATTCTTGACCACTAGACTAGCACTGCACTGCTTTAGTTATTGCCTGTATAAAGCACATATGTCAAGCCTCATATACTATGCTTCAGCTGGATGACCTGGACTTCAGTCCGTGCGACAGCCGCCTGGTCAGCATCGCAAAGGACGGACAGGCGCTGCTGTGGGGCACCGGCGCCAGGGCGGCGCCCCTGCTCAGCCTCGCGTGCCAGCCGCCCAACGGCACCAAGTATCTGTTCCGACGGTGCAAGTACGTACTATGTCAAGATTCAACATAAATTCAAGCAAGGTGGTTCTACGTGGATTCCCAGGGCATGCGGGGATAAAATGGAATAAAAAACTCGACGTATGACGAACGAAAGTACCAGGGCAGGACAGATAAGATCCTAGTAGTATAGTGCTCTGCAGGAAAATTTATTGGCGTGATTCAGGATGGCGAGAGATAGAAAAACCTGTAGTGCCATCTAGTTTATACGTAAATTACTTTTGCTGTAGAACCATTCGTATGAGTTCATTTAGTGTTATTTAAAGTCTTATAATATGTGGAGAATGGATAATTATATATCAAATTAATGTGTTAGGAAAATAGCCCTGTTTTTCAAAATGATTGAGAATCTAATAATTTGTTTAGGTTTGGCGAAATAGAAGACAGGAAGGGCGGATACCGCATGTTCACGATCGCCAACCCTCTCGCTCGCTCCGGCAAGCAGAAAGGCTTGCTCCAGCTGTGGGAGCCCTCTAGTGGGCAGTTGCAGCGGACCGTGCTCATCGGGGAGTCGCTGTCCGCGCTGGCCGTGCGCGATGATGGGCGCTTCGTGGGCGTGGGCACTATGTTCAGCGGCTCCGTCGATATCTACATTGCGTTTAGCTTACAGGTGACGCTTAATTAGGTTCTATTCTACCTACTATCTTTATTTTTAGGCTTTACATCGTTTGCGAAAACTTACAGTAGCGGACAAAAAATATTGTACATCGACCTTTAGAATGAGATTTCGGCTTTGTAGAGCATTGTCTCTGTCACTCATAGTCATACCTATGTGACGTTTTGTCGATCTCCTCGAAAGGTTCTTTCTTTATAAAGGTTGATGTACAATATTTTCAACTGCGTACTGTAACTTAGTTATTAAAGCCATTTTTAAATACAATGCATGAAATAAGTTATGGTTGTCATTTTCGAGGTTTCTTGGGGTGCTGATTACGAGGATAACAACCATGGCATATACCAAGATGACGTACATTTTTCGGAAATACAATGATACTGGTATAATTTCCACAAATCCTCGAGGAGTTACGAAATGAGATCTATTCAATTCTATTCATCTAGGATGGTAGAGTTTTTTTTGTTGTTGAGAAAATGCTTTTCTTGTAGCGCGTGTTACACGTGTCGGGCGCGCACGGCATGTTCGTGACGGGCCTGCAGTGGGTGGGCGCCAAGGGAGGCGCGGGCGGCGCGCTGCAGGGCCGCAGCGAAGCCGCGCTACTGTCCATCTCCGTCGACAACCGCCTCGTCGTGCACACGCTGCCATATCCAAGTCAGTATACTAGTAGTTAATGTTTATGACACTAGATGGCGCTGTGCCATGTTCGCTCTCGCTATAATGATTCTTTTGGAAAATTTATAAATGAAGCGGTCATCTATATAAGCAAAGAGGGTGTGAGAAAGGGAGACCACTTATGCTCTATAATTTTCAGCCAGACCGCGCTAGATCTTCGAAGACAACCGCCTCATAGTGAATACGACGAATTAGTTAACTTTTACGAAACAAGATGGGTAACTGTAAGGTGGTCGCCCGCCTTATGACGTTCTTTCGAGTTGAAAGTAAAAAAAATGTTTTTTACTTATTTTAGGTATCAACTTTCAAGAAAAATTGACAAACCGATAAGTACTTATGCACTTTAAGATTAAAAATAAAAAAAAAACCAAATCTATATGATAAATAAGTAGTCAATTGTTTGTAAGCTGTACCTGTTAGTCACAGTCGTGGACTGGAATTTCTGATATAACGCGTAAAATTTAACTTCATGTGTCAAATTTCATGTCCAAAGTACGATTTTAATCCATATTTTAAAGGTGAACCGTAATTTTGACATGACAGTTGACCCATAGAGTTAAAATGGCGCGTGAGGAGTCATTTTGTATGGACTATAATTCGATTTTTTTAAATTTCAGGTACCCTGCCCGTCTGGGTCGCCATCTTACTCATTATATTTGTGTTGTTCTGTACTTTTTGTTTATGTTCATATCTAGGCATATAACGAATATTACAATTATGTATTCTATAGTAATTTAATTATAATTATTGTTAATAAAATATATTTACTCGTAAGAATGTCGGGACGCTGTAGGTTAATTAGAAAATTGGTGAACATCAAGTAATAAATGTAATTAATTGTTATTCTGTATGTTTGTATAAATACAATCAATTAAATGAAGGATTTGAAGATGCTTTTGGATATTTTATTTAATTTCACGTGCTTACAGTCATCATCATCATGATCAACCAATAGCCGGCTCACTACAGAGCACGGGTTACCTCTTAGAGTGAGAAGGGTTTTGGCCATAGTCTACTACGCTGGCCATGTGCGGATTGGTAGACTTCACACCTTTAAGAACATTATGGAGAACTCTCAGGCATGCAGGTTTCCTCACGATGTTTTCCTTCACCGTTAAAGCAAGTGATATTTAATTACTGAAAACGCACATAACTCCAGAAAGTTAGAGGTGAGTGCCCGGGATCGAACCCCCGACCTCCGATTAGAAGGCGGACGTCCTAACCACTAGGCTATCACAGCTACTATTATAATATTTTCAGTATTTGGCAGGAATTATTGTACATCAATCTTTAGAAAGAGATAATGGTATATGTCGTTGAGACTGACTGACTTTTTTTAAATTCAGATACAAGTTAGCCCTTGACTGCAATCTCACCTGGTGGTAAGTGATGATGCAGTCTAAGATGGAAGCGGGCTAACCTGGAATGGGTATGGGAGATTTTAATAAACTCATGCCCCTTTGGTTTCTACACGGCATCGTACCGGAACGCTAAATCGCTTGGCGGCACGGCTTCGCCGGCAGGGTGGTAACTAGCCACGGTCGAAGCCCTCTACCAGACCAGAAATTCCAAATCCCTGCCAGGAACCGAACCCGGGACCTCCTACGAGCACATCGCTTAGTGAGTGACAGAGACAGCGCCCTACGAAACCGAAACCTCTTTCTAAAGGTTGATGTGCAATATTTCCTGCCGGCAGTTATACCTAACCTATTATCCACTATCCAATGTGGTACCAACTACCAACTACCAAGGGTTCAATCTAAAGAAGCTTAGAAACTGGTTCTGCCAATATATTAAAAGCATTCATCATCATCATCATCATGATCAACCCTGTTCACTGTAGCGGAGGTGTGTTTTCAACCAATCAGCATACTGATTTGCTAAGTCAGTGGTCAACATTGAATGAGTCACTGAGCTCATTTGCCATTGGTATGTTCACAGAGTGATATAAGACCCGCACATTGCTAAAGCGCGTGGCCGCCATTTTAATGACGTCAGCACTAGACGGCTGACGTCATTCCGATGTTAATGAGTCATGGTTCCAGCGCAATAGCAATTTGCGGGAGTTTTACTAAAATGATTTTTCGTAGAAAACCTTCAATGGATTAAAAATAAATGTCAAATGAGCTCGGTGGCTATCATTCAGTGTTGGACACTGAGTTAGCAAATTACCCCGCAAGTTAACGTGATGTCATAATCTGATTGGTCGAAAACAGAAGTTCCTAATTGTAGGAAAGGTAGGATTTTAATTAAAAATATATTTTTTTTATAACATTTAATTAATTAGGTACATCAAAACAAATAACATATAGATGATTATCGTAACCCTCGGCAAGTTGCATTGAATAAAGACCGACTAGAGATCTATGCTACGCAGCACACAACAAAACACCTTCCGTAATTTGTCCATGCAAATGTAAGCTTTACGTTTGAGTCTGTAAAATACAAAATCGCTCGCACTGATTTTCAACATTTCACACATTTTAGTCCGCTTGTACACTGCACATTTTCACCGCAACAAACATTTTGATACATGATTCTTTCATTGTGCCGTACGGTCCATAACACCACATACACACAATGCTTGGCTTAAAAAAATGCATTTAAATCGTGCCTTAAAATTTTTGCTTAAAAATAAAAAAAATAAAAATGGAAGACTGATAAGTATCCAATATAATATACTTAACATAGTTTTGCCGTCACGTTGAGGCAGTCTTCAGAACTATAATTCTTGTATTGCGATGTTGTTTTGGCTTGTACAGGGGATTCTACACTCGCTTCATACAAACTAAGATACAAACTTACTTTGGTTCTCAATTTGAAAATTAACCAATCCTCAATGTAATTTTGTATACATGTTCTAGAAACTTAGTATATGTATGTCTATATCTGTGGTTTGCCAGGTTTTCGTAAAAATAACTATAGGTACCGTCGTGACTCGTTACTTCGTCTGTGGTACCGATCTTCGCCTAATTTTAAATAAGTTAAGGTTTCCAATATAAGTTTAAGACAGGCTGCGAATATAAGTACTGAAAACCATAGTATTTTTCAACTATGGCAAGATTCTGCGGATTGTTTGTGGCTAACTTCACATTGTTGGTGACCAGTGCGTTTTTGCCGTGAAGCAAACGACACGTTTTTTTTTGTCTGTGTTTAAACTTTAGTTTTAGCCAATGTTACAGAACAGGTAATGCTAAACTTTTTATTTTATTATCACCTTAATCTAATCCCCTTTCTTATGCCGTTATTATATTCTATCTAATTCACGTTTAGAAGTCGTATTTGAATAAAATGTTATTGAGGGGATAGCGGCGGCCATCTTGTTGCCAAACTTCACCTGCCCCTAGGGCTGTCGCTCTTTTTGTTTCATAATTTATACTACTATACAATATATTTATTTATAAGTGGTATATTTGTTTATAATCGTGTTCTTGAAAACGAAATTTTCAATATCATAATCCCATATAGATTCGCAAGGGCGAAAAATCATTCGAGAGGTTTCATATTATCTGAGATTTTTTTATTCTATATTTATCTATCTTGAGCAAAGCTTGGTTGCCCACGTCCCTTGGTAATGGGTGATATCACCTAGAATCGGATTTTTAATCGAAACAATTGATTACAGAACTACTCATAATGGCAAATAAAAAAGAGAAAGTGAGTAAACGCAAAAAGCGGCCGTACACTGCTAAACATTCAGAAACTATGATAAACTTAGCGGTGGAAGCATTAAAAAAGAAGACAATGTCGTCATACGATGCAGAAAAAGCCTTTGGCATACCTCGCCGAACTTTATTGGACAAGCTGCATAATAAACACCCTAAGAGACCAGGATGCCCAACAAGACTTACCGATCAGGAGGAAGATGAAACAATAAAAGTTTTAATTGCAGCCGCCGATTATGGCAGTCCTTTGACTCTTTTGGATTTGAGAATTGTCGTATACAGGTGATGTTTGAAATATTTTGTATCAAGAGATTTATTGAATTAAGGCATCTACTACATTATTCATTTCTATTAGTATTGGAAAATAATGATAGTTGGGTTGAGAGTAATATATTTTACATTTTCAGATATTTGGAGGGCAATGGACGACTTTCAATTTTTAATAACAAATTACCTGGAAAGAAGTGGGCATACTCTTTTATAAAAAGAAACAAACCTAAATTAACCCACAGAGTGATCCAAAACATAAAAAGGAGCCGAGCAGAAAAAAGTCCCGATGAAATGAGAGATTACTTCACAAATTTAAAATCATCACTAGAAGGCGTCCCTAGTGAAAATATTTTAAATTACGATGAGACAAACTTGACAGATAATCCTGGGGTCCAAAAATGTTTGTTCAGAAGAGGAATTAAGTACCCCGAAAGGGTGTTAAACTATACGAAGGGGGCTATATCTATAATGTTTGCAATAACTGCAGCAGGAGAATGTCTTCCTCCATACGTTGTGTATAAGGCGGAACATTTATATACACAATGGACACTTAATGGACCTAAAGGAACCAGATTCAACCGTTCTAAATCGGGATGGTTTGACAGCCATTTATTCGAAGATTGGTTTGAAAGTATGATTTTACCATGGGCTCAAAATAAACCTGGTAAGAAAGTTTTGATTGGTGATAACCTAGCGTCCCACATAAACGTCAAAATTGTAAAATATTGTGAACAAAATGATATATGTTTCATATTTTTACCCCCAAATTCAACACATTTAACCCAACCCTTGGATGTATGCTATTTTGGTCCCTTAAAAAAACTATGGAGGGAAATTCTATTAAACTACAAAATAAAAAACCCGAGAGAAGCAACAATTCACAAGGGACATTTTCCAAATCTACTCAAACAACTAGTGGAAAAACTTAACGAAAAAAATCATAACATAATCAGTGGATTTAAAAGCACTGGCATTGTGCCATTCAACCCCGACAAAGTAATTAGTAAAATGGCAGGTTCAAACCAACAAACGATGACATATACTATTGACAATGCATTATTAGACTGGCTGAAGGAGACTCGCAGTGCAGATCCTAATAAAAAAGTACGAAACAAGAAATTAGATGTGCCACCGGGCAAATCGGTTTGCGAAAAAGATTTTAAAGATTTAACAACTCAACAAAAATTAGTAAAAACAGGAAAAAGAAATAAAAGGCAAAAAGAAAAAAAACTTAAAACTGTGCAGGTAAATTCTGACTCATTGCTGCAGCCATTGCTAATGCAAAAAAATCCTGAAAGCCTCAAAAACTTGTGTATCAGGAGTGTCAATACTTACTTACTTCCATATAAGCAAAATGCTGAGGTATCCTTGTCGCAAGAATCAAATGTTAAATATTTGGGTGAACTTTCAAGGAATGATAAAGAAAATATGCCATTCATTGACATAATCCCAGACTGCCTACTTCAATATAAGCAAAATGCTGAGGCATCCTCGTCGCAAGAATCAAATGTTAAATATTTGGGTGAAATTTCAAGGAATGATAAAGAAAATATGCCATTTATTGACGTAATCCCAGACTGCCTTAAAACAAACCAAACAAAAATTATTATAACCTCTGATGTCATTATCGAAGCTGGGCCGTCTCAGAAAATACTGCAGAATAAGAAAGGAAACAGGAATTTGAAAAAGAAAGGGGTTACAACAATCACACGGTCTGCCTTACACATGAAACTAGTCCCAATTAAAAAGAGACAAAGAGTAGTAGCTGAACAAAGAAAAGTCCTAAAAGAAATAACACAAGAAACAGAAGAAGAGGAAGAAGAAATGACAGATACTGTTGAAAAGGAACCAAATGATGAAATTAAAGAAAGAAAAAGTCGAGAAACTACTAAAGCAAAAAAGAAGATGCAAAAGCACACATCTGTGAAACGAAGAAAGAAGAGATCTAGTAGTCAATCTAGCTTAACAACTGACATTGAAATGAAAATAGATGATACGGATGATTCAGAATATGAAACAATGGACGATTTCATCGCGACCTGCCAAAAAGAAGAACAAGAAAACATAGAACCATCAATACACTACGGAATTTCTGACATTGAATACTTCACAGAAAGTGATAATAAATTAAAAACAGACTCCTGGATTTTAGCTCAATTTGTTACAAAAAAGAGTGTGAAGCACTTCGTAGGAAAAGTAATATCAATAAAAAATAACATTCCTGAGGTCAAATTTCTGAGAAAAAAGAAGGAATCGAAAGTTAACCGAGGATCAGTTTTTACTTACCCTACAGTTGATGATATTTGGCCTATGAAGCATTTAGATGATATTATTTTAGTACTGCCTGAGCCAAAAATTTGTCGACGAGGTCAAATCATATTTAATATCGACTTGAGTAATTACAACGTACAATAGTTATTTTACTTATACTATTTTCATGAAAATGAATGCCTCATTATATTATTTTTAGTTCTTATGTCTTTGACTGACCTGATTATTAGTAATTGTTGAGTTTATATTTTAAGAATTGTAAGTCAAATATTGTACCTTGATTCTGTTTTTTTTTTGATAACTGTTTTTTGTTACTATACTATTAAGCTAGAAGCAACTGATTACTAAATATTTGTATTTTTATGTCTATGCTTGACCGAGTCTGATTTAATGTCTAAGAATAATAAATAATACTATTATGAATAAGAATTTGAAGATCATTACGAGGCAAATTTTTTAACATTCCCTTTGTTTTTGATAACATTTAATCTACCATTTAGCTTCAAAATAAGGATTAAATTATAATATGAGCTTTTATGTCGAACTGACCTAGTTGAGTCTGATTTTATTATTTATTATAAAAAAATGGAAATATTGTTTTTACGACTTTTTTGATTAAATATTTTAGGCGCCTACAATAAAAATATTTAAAATTAAAAAAACCTTTTTGCTCAAGCCATCACCCCTCTTTATTTTGCAGTGAGGTAAGTTAACATGATTTTTGGCAGCCCTATCAGCGTTATAACTAAAGTATGCAACTGACTTCAGAACGCTACTTATCTTCGCCTACTATACATTTTTTTCAAAAACCTAGTCTATAATGCTTTAGTAAGGTTTATATTCGACTGTGACATTTTAAATTGCTTAGACTTGTTGTACTATGACGTTTTTCATACAATTGTTTAATAATTGATGCTATGGCGTGATGTAGGCGAAGTTAGGCAAACACACCCATACTTCGCCTAATCACTTTGTGATCGAATTTTCCACCTTACTTCACTTGTTTTAAGACAGATTTTTGTCCTGTACAATAGCTTTGGTCCGAAAAAGTACTTTTATCATTCAGTGTTGCCAAATAACTTTCTAGTTTTAGCGCCAACTTCAAAATTATGTCAAAACCCAGGCGAAGTTACGAGTCACGACGGTACCTATAGTTTTAAAATTACAGCTTAAAGATTTGTATGTAAATTCTTGAGACAGTGTAACTTTGAAACTGAATATTTTAACAGAATGCTGGAAAACCATAGATATTATTAGTTATTAGTTTCTAGAACGTATCAACATAATTTCATAGAGTTTGATTGGTTAGTATTCAAATGAGAGCCAAACAAGGTTTGTTTGGAGCGCACTATGAGTAAACCTTTCTGAATGTTTTTTCAGATAGTACTTATACAAGAATGTCGGCTAATCAGATTGATACATCAGACTAACCCCCGTTCCCACTTGTCGTTTGTCGGCCCCGGATTTAAATCGGATGTTCAGTGGCAGAACATTTTATATGAAGCTATTCATACTTGTCGGAAACCGATTTTGTGTCAAAATGTACACTGGAACATCAAACGACAAACGACAAGTGGGAACGGGGGGGGGGGGATAAGGGTCCTTTTACAATACTTGCGGTGCGACGTCGCATCGTCAACTTCTACGATAACGCACAACGCATTGCAGGAATTTACAATGGGAATCGCAAGAGGTGCGATGCGATGTCGCACAAGTATTGTGGAAGGGCTCTAAGGGAGTCTCAACCTATGGTACGGAACTCAAATGTAATAAAGATGTGATGCTTTTGACTTTAGGGGTTAGTGTGCTTATTTTTATATGAATAATATTAATTAAAATCGACTTGCTTTGGCCACGTGGGATCTGAAGAAATATTTTCATACAATAAAAACGTTATCATAAAATACATTCAAAAGTTATAATAAGACAAACTAAATAGATTCAATTTTAATAACAATATAATACAATAGTTAAATAATAGTATTCGTTGTTTTGTTACCTTTTTAAAACATTCCAAATTTCTCAAAATCAACTAAATGAGTTCACACTATGTAACATGTTATATAACATATTGTAGCAGTTCACTTTTAAATAGCTTTTTGTTTACAACATCAAAGTTGTTACATTCTAGTTTTATATTTTAATGTTATATTACATATTAACATAATACATATCAACACAAAACATGTCTATGGGTCTGTGTGGATTCACCTACACAAACTTTTCACCTACCTAATTTTGAAATAGAATTGAAAAAACTGTGTAGACAATTATTTTATTATTTATAAATACTTTACGTCGCATGTAGAATTATAATTTATATAATAATAATAATAATATGACAATAATTTATATAATATTTTGCCTCAAAAATAAAATATGCAATTTTTATATACTATAAAACATTTTTGAGCTTTAGAACTTTATTTTTAAAGTGAATTGACGTGTGGATGTAAAAATTTAAACATTAAAAAAAAATTGAAAATTTTATTTTTAATTGTATAAATATAACTACTATATAATTTGTCTCATTTATACATAAAATATAGACCCGATTGAAGAGATTCAACGGTTAAAGATTAAAATTTCATAATTTTACTGGCAACTCCGTAGTAAAAATTTGTAGAAATACAATTTCATAATAATAAATATTGTATACAAATTTAAGAAAATTTTGTATATAATATAGTATCTTAGTAGCCTATAAACTGTTGTAAATTAGGTATTTTATATACGTAAATTGTAATCTATTACTTTTTAGATATAACTATTGTATAGGTACTTGTATAATATTTGTGTATTTTATTTGTATAAATGGTATATTGTTCGAATGGTCCCTAGGTCAGTGTATATAAGTATTAAATAGTATGGGTAATTCTCCAAAGAAACTATTCCGATTTGATTGTTTAGCCGTCATAATTTGCAAAACTATGTTGATATTCGACTACTGGCAGCCTTTTCACAATGTTGTATATAAAAAAGATGGCTATAATTTTGGCCCAATCTAATTTTAAATAGAATTATTTTAATTTAGCCCAGTTTAATTTTTGTTAGAATCAGTGGTAGCTATCTAACTTATTTCTACCGCTAAAATCTTTTACTTATTTCGGAAATATCATTGAAATTTTCGTTCTTTTGTTTTTAAACTGGAACGTACTTTATAAATATAGAAAAATACTCGTAAGCTCATACCGAAAAGTGTCAATTGTATGATATCGGATTTATAACTTTTTTAGTTTCGTCATAAAAATATCTCGTAAGTAGAATTTATTTTGCTGGATGTATGTTTCGATAGATGTTTTACATTAATATTAATGCTCTTTTTTATTATAATACTAATATTATATCTATTAGTATAATATGCTATTATAATATTATCTTTTAAATTTTTTGTTGAGACGCGACCCTTATTTGGATTTTATTAAATACCTCAACCGGAATTTTTATTTTAAAGTATTTTTATACTTCTGGTCTGGTTTAAAAAGATTTTTCATAGCAGATAATAACAAATATATGCAGTGGTCAACAAAATCACCCGATAACATCAAATTCGCGCCTACAATTTACACTACAAATATACTAAGTATACACATAGTAAATGGCACATTTAATATGTAGCATTCGACTTTATTTTAAAAAATTAACTTCGTAATCTTTAACCTAGTTTATCAATAATTAATTAATAATTATATATAATCTTTGCTCCATTACATCAGTACTGTAGTCCTTAGGCTGAGGGTACATTACATAACGATATGCAGACCGTCCGAAAAAATTATCATCCATATACAATATAAGATAATAAATAAATTATAGAAAGACCTACAGTAGGAAGTTCAGAAACGTGTCAAATGCTTTCGTGCAGGATCCACAAATACAAACATAACTAATACTAATTGACACGGTTTCATGTATAATTCGTTACCTACCTTATTTGTTAGTTTTACGTAATTCCAAATTTTTCAATATTTACTCCCACAATAAATTTTAAAATGCTTTATAACGTATATAACATGGTAACAATATTTTGTTATTAGATTAACAATTTTTTTTATATATTTTTTTTACAGGAAACTGAGATATTGTTATGAAATATTTTGTAACAAATGTCATATACATTTTCAACTTCTGTATCAGAGCACTTTCTAATAAGTTGAAAGTAGCCGCTGTCACTTTGACTTTCAACTGTATCAAATACACACAAGTTATCCACCAAAATATTAAGTTATATCAAAATAGTAAATATAGTATAATTTCCGAAATTATTGTTACAAGGATATCGTTGTATATTTGCATATTTCTATTTATTCTACGATTTAGACGTTTAATTAATTGTTAGTAAAAATATTGAAATTTTAAATAAATTGCTCAAAACTTAATATATCGCCATGTAATGTCACCTTGGTCTTACGAATATACAATTATCTAATGTTAAAATCATGACATTAGTCATGCTATCCACTGATATGTTATTTAAAAATATTCGTATTGTATATACTACACGCTTTATATAATTGTAATTATGTAAGAATATACATAAGTATAATTATGTTTATTTAATTTAAATACTCGAATTCCTATTTCAAGACCCTAAGTCTTTGACTTTTGCTTGTGAAAAATATTCAATATATTTTTGGTAAAATATAAGAAAATCGAAAAAGCTCATGTCTGGTAGCTAATGACAAGATTTTTTCGATGCGATATCGAATTTGCAGACTTAGTTTTCAACTTTATTATTATTTTTAAATCACAACAGTGTACCTACTTATTTACTTTTACAAAAACGATTTCTTTAAAGTTACTCATCAGTGGATGCTAGGACTACCACATTCATAAAGCTTGTGGTTGTACCGCCATACTTAAATTTTACTGTATATTTTTATATAATAATAATATAAATGATTAATTCGGCATTATTAAAACTAGATATATACTACAAATCTGGCATAATATTAAGTTAAAATCAAAATAATAAATATGAATATATTTCCGGTATTTAGTTGATGGTTAAAAAATAGTCTGCATCGCCATACTTAAATATAATTTTTTGACATTCCATAATAACATATTTTAATGGTTTGACCAATAGTCATAAAATTCAACGATATCACTAACAATGTAAATATTAATATAAAAATATAACTAAAATATTAAGCGAGGCGTACGCAGACCACAAGCATACCTATTTAATACAAGCGATTTAACGAAATTCTTAAAAACCACTTTTCATTGTATTATTGTATTGTACTGAGTGGCAGTTGAGTTCATCATAATGCAACAGCTTTATGTAATCGTTAACATATAGTTTAATAATAGTCAATTTTAACCATCGAAACTAGTTTAAAATGAATAAAAATCTGTATTATAAAATGGAAATAAGTATTTTTTATAAATAAAAATACGAGTAATAAATTATATGAAAAGGATTTTCAAGATGGCCGCCACGCCGCACCGCAACAACATAACAACATAAATACAAAGTTATCCATTATTTACATTATAATTCGAAATTAAAACCTCAAACAATCATACACATTTCAACACTTAGGTACTTATTTAAATTTAAAGAATAAACTCCCTAAAATACATACACTTATCTGTTTTTAGGATTTTACTATAACGTTTAACAAAGCACCAATGGAACTTTCTAGAAAGCGGATATAGTACAGGTGAAAGCCGAAAGGTGCTCAAAGTCGACACCTTGCGGATTGCACTCGTATTAACTGATAAGATTACAATAATCCGAAACTGTTATATAACTGATTTATATAACTTATTCTATGCATAGATTATATAATATGAGATTTACGATTTACATGCAACAGTCTTGAGAATATGTTCGAAGAAATGCAATTTTGTAAAATCTGTTTCTTAGGTCTACTAGTCTGAGAGTCCACGACACTAAACTGCATCATGATCACGATTGAACCATGTAATATCTCTATAATAAATAGTATAAAAATGAATCGCTAAATGTGTTGCTGATCGCAAATCTCGAGAACAGCTGAACCGATTTCGCTAATTCTTTTTTTATAATACTCCTTGAAGTACGAGGATAGTTCTTACGGGGAGAAAAATTTCAAAATCGTAAGTATTAAAAAATTAAAAATTAAAGAATCGACTGTTAGGCTGTACGAAGTTCGCCGGGTCAGCTAGTAACTAATAAAATTAGTGTATCAAGTCCCAATAATATATAAATTATATTTCGTTTAGTAGTTTTACTAAATTAACAACATAAACTTTCATTACACAACTTTTAAAACTTAAGCAGGTCACATTGATCATAAAATTGTGAAAATATTTAGGAAATTCCTTCAAGTGTAAGCTTTAATATTAAAAAAAATATGAAATTTCCATATTCAAAACTACTAATTTGTGACATACATATATTTTTATTTACACAGATTATGTATGAACCAGAATAATTTTAATGTTATAACTTATAAATATCATTAACTATTTGCACACCAGGATCTGGTGGAATGTGTAAGGTGTGACTAAATTGATGTAAGACCTACATGTACTCACATTCCAGCGAATAAACGTTTATTTATTAAACGTATATTTTTGTAGCAGGTTTCGTGTCGTGTTCTCTCGGTCTATAGGATAACATCCGCTGGTGGTTTGCGCAGGAGCACACGTAAATTCCATCAATCTATTGCCCTGTAATACTGTCACATGTATTAATTGACCCAATCGTACTTACACAATGTTACGGTTGCTCGACGGTATAATGCGTCCATACTAAGAATAGGAAAGTCAATGACCTCTATGCCAATTCGAAAATTACGGTCTGCAAGGAAAACGCTTTTCATAAGATTTTTTACATTATTTAACTAAGTCTTAGTACTACAAAATATATAGTTAGTAAAATTAATAGTTAGATATGTAGTTATATTGAATCACAATATTTTCAAAATATTATATTTCCAGCTATGATCACAATATGATGGCAAAGTCATTCGTATTCTTAATGTGGACGCATTATACTTTTTGAGTTGCTTTTAGATAAATACTACATTCCGGTCGAATATACTATATCGCATAGAAAAATACCCTTTGTTAGGAAATACATATTTAATTTTTTGTACACAGCTGCGTAAAATCGTTAACCGTTATTAAATTTTAGAACTACCAAAACATTTCATTAGATATGTTAGTTAAAAAGGTAGCTGTGTACCAATATGATTTAACGTTATATTTTATCGTTACTTAACGGTAAATGATGAATATGCTACTTTATTTGTACGTTACTTTTTACCGTTAAAATATACCTAACGGTATTTTGGTAACGCTACAAAAAATACCGGTAATTCGGTCCTTGCGGAAACTATTCCGGAATTTCTAGACAAACCAACTGTAACTATCAGTCGACGTTTCGGCCGGAATATCGCATCTATTTAGGCATAAGCCTATATACAGCCTTGATTCTCTCATAACATCGCTCATCACCGAGCACCGCAAAAACAAACATATACAGTCACACATAGAGATTATATTGGCTTACACTATACTAGTGACAGCTATTATATAATTAGGTAATTCACGTAAACTGCTTTGAGCCCGGTACTCGCTAGAAATGCATCAGTGCGGCGCCCCTCACACTGGAAAAGATGCGATGAATTAGATACAAGTTCAACGTAACATAATTTTTAGGTAACTGTATGTATTGAAGTTTAAAATACTGACTAAATAACAAAGTCTAAATAAATCGTCAAAATTTAAAATTTAAAGTTTAAAATTTAATTAGTATAAAATATCCTATATTCTCTTAGGTAGGCGGTTAAATGTAATAACAAATTATTACTATCCATTATTAAAATAATTATAATAGTACGAGAACAAATTGGGGTCGATCAAATCAGTCAACTTTAAATATTATTCGCTGTTAGAACCGACATAGTCGCCGCCTTTTTAACGCGAGGCGAGTATTTAAGTACCTTCGTATAAAATATTTAAAATATTATGTTTAAAATTATCAGATCTTAATCCTCCTAATAATCGTAAGAAGTAAAACTTATTTGATGTTCTGCTTTTAATTTATGACATTATTTGCTAGGTAGGTACTTTAAAATACCTCGATAAAAGGATAGCGGCCTCAAACTATGTACTATACAAACAAACTATTCTGTTTGGCAGCCATTTTAAAAACTCTGAGTTACTCTCAGGTTGCGTCCTCCATAAACGAGACAGTGTCAAAACAGCTGTTTTTGTTTGGTGTTTGACCGTTACCTTCAACTGGAGTAAAATCTACTCTCAAGCAGCGCTTAAAGAAGTTTTACTCAATAAAGTAAATTCGGTTTCAGTAAGAAAGTTAGTGTTGTTGGAACTAGTAGTAGTAGGTGTCGCACTCACCCTGGTCGAAGGTGCTGGGGTTGATGTAGGACAGCAGGTCGTTGTCGCTCATGTCGGTGAGGCCCTGCACGGGCGCCGTCATCTCCTGCGACACGGCCTGCGACACGGCTTGCGACACGGCCTGCGACACGGCCTGCGTCACGGCCTGCGACACGGCCTGCGACATGGCGACCAGCGGCGTGTCGCCCGCGGCCGGCTCGGCGGGTGGCGTCGCGTCGCTCTCCGTCGTCAGGCTGTTGGCGGTGTTGATGGCGGACGTCACCAGCGCGTTCATGGTGGAGTCCGACGTGAGGATCTCGGCCGCCGCGTTGAGGATCATGGATTTGACGGCGGCCGGCGGCGTCTTGACCGCGCCGGGCAGCTCCGGCATCAGCATCAGCTCGTCCGGCGCGTTGGGCAGCAGCTCGGGCTCCTGTGTCGGCGAGCCGGACGAGCCGGACGAGCCGGACAGGTGGTCTTCGGCTCGCGAGTTCACTAGCGCGTCCAGCTTGGCGGCGTCGGCAGGTAGCATGGCGCCCGACGCCTGCATGGCGTCCTCCACCAGCGCGTCCATGTGCGCGCTCTGTCGCGCCAGCCGCTGAGAAATGGCGGACGACTCCATCTTAGTCATCGCGCCGAAGGGGTTGAAGCCGTCGTCGCGGCCCGGCGCCGGCTCGAAGCCCAGCAGCCGTCGCTCGCCCCCCGCCATCATGAGCTGCGGACTGAGCGCCTTCATGTCCGTGTCCATGGCGGACTTGGAGGCCACGAGCTGACGCATGGGGTCCATCGGGTTCATGATGGGCGGGTGTTCGCCGTAGATCTGCGTCGCGGGGTCGGAGTTGAAGATAGCGGCGGTGACGGACTCGACCATTTTGTCGGTCTGCACCTGGTTCTGGATAGCTTGCAATTGCTGCGTAAACGAAGCGAGTGACGTTGGCGATTCGCGCTGCGACGCCGCGCCCGGCGATAACTTCATGGAATCGTAGCCTCCCATGAAACCCACCTGCACATGAAGCGAACGTTGTAGTGATGACACTATAGTCTATACTCAGTCCGCCAACACCTACCATAGACAACTAATAAAGTCTATCCAGAAAAATAAAAAACAGCAAAGTTGCCAGTAGAAAAAATTAGTTAAAATTAAGCCCGTAAAAAATTTAATTATAAAAAAATTAAAAATGTGCCATGATTAAAAATACCTATGCATATCATTTAGTTTGTGCACACTGTGTTTTTACAGAGCCAAAGAACGCCTCCAGTGTAAATTGAAGCAGACAAGCTTAAAGCTGTAAGTAAAGCTGGTGTTGACCTGTTGCGGGTCCCTGGAGATGACCTCAGACTTGAGGCGCAGGTCCATGCCGAGCTCGTCGGCCAGCGGCTTGTCCTCGCAGCCGTCGGCGCCCTCGATCAGCGAGTGTTGACTCGACTCGTCCGCCACCTACCGATATATCGCCCATCGCTAACTTACGAATACCATTATTCTTACAACATTCTTCATTGAGAAAATCTTTAAATTCTCTTTAATATAAAATACCCACTTATTAGAATTCATCCATTTACTATCGATTTAGAACGTTCCGGGAACTTTCTAAAATACTATTCGAAAATTATTATTGTGGGTAAATAAGAAGGTCAGAATACGAGTTTTTTTTAAAGTACCTACACAGTAACACAACTTTGTGCATTGTTAATTAACCATAGCTGTAACATAAAAATTGCATCGATAAAATAAATGGATTCTAAAAAAATTATAAATTAAAATTACAATTTTAAGTAACAAATCAATAATAATTGTGACCACTCGAAACAAAAGTGGTCCCAGGCTTTGTGGTATGCCTTGAGTATTAGAAAAACTAAGTCTTTTTCGAGTTTCTATAAGTATTTGATTAAGACAATTTTTTGCTGTCGACGTAATAAATAAAAAATTTGCGGAACGAGTTACATACCTCACTTTTAAGTCCAATTGGCGAGTGAGGATCGGGCACGATGATGGAGGGTCGCCGTGCGGGCGTCTGCGGCGGCGGCATGAGCGCGCCCATGCCGCCCACGCCCCAGCACATGGGCACAGGCCGGTCATCACCTGTACACACGACATCGTACTCGCACCCACAATTTCTATTACAACCACCTAGCTGCGTGCCCGACTACTATATCCATTTCAATCGATACAAATCACACAAGTCACACAAAAAAACATTAACATTTTCATATAAGTCATCAGAAGCAATATTGTATGTAACAAATCTACTCGATAATATTAGTTAAGTTGTAAGACCAGCCCTCCAATTGTGTAAGAATAACCATTTCATGGCTATCGCAATCGTCAAGAAATTCTGCCCTTTGATTGGCTGTGAAAAAATGTAAACAGCGAATCAACCAATCAAAGGGCAGAATTACTTGACGATTGCGATAGCGATGAAATGGTTATTCTTACACAATCGGGGGGCAGATAAAAAATTAAAAGAAGACGTTGATGACTTCGTCGGTGGCATCGATTTTTTTCCATCTTAGACAAAGGTTAAGCTGCTAGAAAATATCAACTTAGCTACTATTTAGGTGGATGGATTTGTATTAAATATTTGTTTGTTAACATCCTCGTTATATCTTTATAATCATCATTTGGTAGCACCGATTCGGCTACACTTAGACTTATGGCGAATCCCATTGAGTTTTTAATTTGACTTATTTTGCCAGTTATCTTCTTCATATTTATTATCCTCGATAAAGCATCTTATTTCTGATCATTTGGTCGAATTTTCATTAAGGGTCAGATTGTAATCGCTTTTTATCGTATTTGGACCTGTAATAATGTACCAGTCTGCGGTAATAAACATAAGAAATTGTCGTAGATAGATCTGTACAGTACCTAGATGGTTTGGCGGATCGTAATTATTCCTGTATATTATATACCTAGGTAGTTTTGCAAAGACAGATCCCAATACTTTGCTCCTAGTAAGTTTTGAAACATGCATGCAATCATTTGAGCAATGAACATGTTAGCAATTAACATAGACCCCCGTTTAGTTTTGGTCGATTGAAATGGACGTAGGAGTACAGTTTCATACATAAGAATTTAATTTTTTGGGCACGATAGGCAACTAGCTACGTATGGGGAGTGTGGTCCTAGGTTGTGTTTCTGAATTGTGAGTTCTATGTGCAGTAGGTAAACGTTTTTATTTGATTAATTTATAAAATGTAATTTATTGTTCTGTGTTTACTAGGTTACTGTATTTTTTCGTTGATAATATTATGTTCGTTCGCATTAAAATTACTTATATTTAACTGAACTTTAGTACTTGAATCCTTCTGGGTCCTGTTCCACAACATTTGGAATAGCATTGTTTTGAAAGTCGAAAAACCGTAGATAAAGAAGAACAGTATTAAAAAAAGAAAAAGCACTTTTAAAGCAGTTAATTTTCTTGAACGTTGCAAGTTTAATTATTTAATTTAATTAGTATATTCTTTTACAAAAAGCGGATTTTCTTTAAAACTACTATTTTTATACTTAATAAGCAATCAAGTAATTTTATGGAACAGGGCCGTGGTGTATTGCAGTCGTCCTTGGAAGTCTTGAAATACCTATCTTCGTATTTATTTATTTTGCTATAATTTTGAAAAATAACACAAACTGTAAACGAAAACTAGAATCTCCTAAACGCTGAAAACAAAAGTTTATTAATGTTGAATTGTCGGTCCGTTTGTGAGGTAACTGCAGAAAGTTGTGATAAAAACCAAGACAAAGATTTGTAGAAGTCGCTGAGATTATTGATAAACAATAATATAAAATGTGCAATCCATGTAAAAGCTATGAATTTTATAGCGATTGTGTAGATACATATTTTACTTTTGTCAAAAGATGGTGACGTGTTATGCGATGTCAAAGTCGTTTGTTGTGTATTTTCATGTAAGTACGTCAGTGTATTTTCTATTTCAATTGAATTTGTTAGAAGTTTTTGGATATTTAAAACTGATTTTTTATGTAAGTACTTAAGTAGATAGGTACTCAAACACATTTTTTGATAAAGTAAGAAAAAATATAACATTTCGGAAAACAAAATAGTGCGGCTAAATGGGATTAAAATTAATTTTAGGATTCTTGTGTGTAGAGCAATATTCTTTACAAATTAGATTGAAACAGACGTTAAGTTTATGTATTCGTAAGGAGCCTGCGTGCACGCAATGGGTGTGTATGCACACGACAGCGGTGTCTGTATTTCACACGTGTGTGTGTGATGTGATATGTGACGTCAAAGATTTGTTAATTTTTGTGTATTTTACCATTTTTATGTAAACTTATGTGAAGTATGGGCCTGCATATGCACGCGTGTATTTTCTATTTCAACTGAATTTGTTAGAAGTTTGGTGGGATATTAAAATTCAATTGATTTTGTGTTAAAATTTCGTTTTAAAAAAGAACAAATGAATTTCAGAAAACAAAATAGTGCAGCCAAATTAAAAAATAATTAGGTACCTACGTATTTAATTGATTTTTGTGTATGTAAAATTTCTTTACAAATTAGATTGAAATAGACGTTAAGTTTATTTGTATTTGTGTGTAGAGCGTGCGTGCACGCAATGTGTAAGTGTATGCGCGCGTAATCGTGTGTGTATTTCACACGTGCGTGTGTAGTGTATCGTGAGGCAGTACCATAGACGCGGTTGCAGTGCGGCGGCGTCGCGGCAGCCGAGACCGAGCTCGCTAGACAGACCTAGACAGACCTAGCTTGAACAGAGGGGAAACAAAATTGTACGCATATACGCATCAGTCATTTCTTCCAAACTTACTATCAACTATATAATAAAAATGACAAAAAACAATAATCATGTATTAAAATAAGTACATTCACAACAACCGGCATGCTACTAAAGCAAACATCTAAAAGCTGGGACCTTTTCCACTATAACATTTTACGGCCGAAATTAATAAAAATTAATCAATCTATCCGTTGATCCGTACCTCATCTGTCGACAAGCGACGTTGTTAATTGGTCAAAAAGGCCATGCAATTTTTGACAAATAACAACGTTACTAAGTAACCTGTCGACAGATTACAGATAGATTTGATTATTAATTTCGGCCTTTAATCGTTACTAAATCGTACAGATGGCGTCACTTAAAAAGATCTTCAGACGATATTTGTAGGGATGTCTGTTTTTTTAGCAAGCTAGTCAGGTGATGACTTACAAGTCAGGCCTTGTCCTAGTCCTAGACCTAGACCTAAGTCTACTTAATTGTTATTATTTGTTCTTTATCTGTATTATTAATATTTTTCTGTGTTCCCTAAATAATTTATGTCAGCACTCAGCAACTTAAAGGCAATAAAATTTATGATTTGATTTGATTTTTCCTATAGTTCAGTGAAAATATGCGATTATACAGACATCCCGTGTTTACGCTTCAGTATTTCTTGCATCAATTATATCGAATAATTCACCCGCTGCGCAAGTTCAAGATGAAAGTTCTTTTTATTTGGCGGCATATGTACACAATTGCAATTTGTGATGTTAAACTTCAGAGTTCTTCTATAATATGAAAAAGTTCCATATTTTATTACACAAAATGCGTTATGTAGATTTGTATAGTAGGTAGTAACTAGTTTTAGTCATAGAGAAAAAGGCCCGGAGTCCCGAGTGCAACTTTTTGCATGATTTATTCACTTGACTCAGTGAAAAATATCAAGATTAGGCCGTGATTTTACTATAGAGGCGGATGTAACTTTTTATCAAGTTAACGTTAACTAATCGTAAATCTGTCATTTAGTATTGAATGTCAGTTTTTCAGTCCCTTTCCCGTCTATTACTAAATGACATATGTACGCACAGGTATGCCAACTTCAAGGCATTGAGGAGTCAAAAAGTTACACTGGAGACTCAACTCCCGTTTTTGTTAGACACATTATTATCAACAAAATAATACACAAACGTAATTTTTTGATTGTATCTTCACCTGTGTCGATTATGTATGTCGAGTACTTATAAATTAATTCCAAATAATAAGTAACTAAACTTACAAAAATAAATAAAAATATACTTATTGCTTACTAGTTAGGTACGATTTGTGTATTATATTTTTTCTCACAATAAATAGTTTGTTCGGTGCTATTTTTTATGGCTGGATGAATATTTTTGGTTTTGAAAAAGTATTAAATTTTTAAAATCATTTTGTACTTAATAGGCATGTTTAAAAACTTCAAATTAATAAGACTATTTATTAATAAAAATTATATGTGTAATTCCATTTAATGTGAGATATTATATTAAAAGCAACATTGTTGTAAGCTTTGTATATATGTATATGTAACCGGTCAAGCGTAACATATCCATTTTTAACGACGAGTGTATAAAGCAATTGTACCAAATGTTTTAGGCAGGTATCACAGAATTCTGAATAGGTACAGAAGTAGTGTAAAAGCTTGTCACCGCGCAGATGTTATTGTAAACAGTTTATAAGTATTTGCATAGGGTTACAGTTTAATTTACTTAGCTTAGAGGTTTGTAGATATTTGATATGTATTAAAACAACGCGCACGCCGCGCTCACGCTCATATTGTTTAGTATTGAGTAGGTGCCCACTATCTTACTGTCAAATTGAAAGACAAAATTTTACTGACCAGGAACCTCATCGGGTCCGGCTAAAAAAGTTTTTCTACGTGAAAGGGCTCGGTAAAAAATTTAGCCCTGATGAAATCTCCTCCAAAATCAATTCCTGGTCTTGTGTGTGCGTAGTTAAAAATTGTTAACATGCTGTCCTAGTATTAGAGAACAGCAGATATTTCATATCTATTACTTATTTAGAATTCTGTGGTAGGTATGTTTTAAGCAACATTTTTACACTAAATTTTGTAAACGTTAGTTTCTCAAGATTACACAAGCCAATCGATGTAAGCAATTGTGACATGTATTATTGAAGTCAGACTTCTTTAGGGCATTAATTCAATTTAAAATCGTAACATTGACTCAGAAAACATAATAGTTTAAGTACAGATTGATTAGTCGCAAAATAATTTGTAATAACACCCGTAGCAAATTCGTTTTTAATACTTACCTATATCTAATAATTTTATTATTAATTAGGTATTTCACTGTCCATTTAAAAAAGTTAAAGAAGTGTAACCCCTTAAGCGCGTAGGTACATAATGTACCCATTTACTTTTATAAAGCAACTATGCTTATGTACCTAGGTATATAACACCATATTAGTAGTCATGCAAACATTGCATAACATTTATTTATTTTCATTCTGTAGGTATTCTCAGCTAAATCTTCGCGTATACATGTTTTATTCATATTCTATTGACTTTGTGATAAGCATATCAAGGTTACAGTAGATATGTATCTTATTACAAATATATGTCAAATAAGAAGTTCCTTTGGCTATAAATAAATTTCTTTTTTATTTTTATAAAATTTATTGTTATAGGTACCCAAACTCAAATTCTATCTTCAGTTTTTCACAGAAAATTGAACCAAAAAAGAACAATTTTTTTTAGCACATCAAAAAAGACAATAAAATATGAATAAGACGTAAAGCGTTCATTAGACGATACGTTTTGAGTTTTGCTTTAGGTTTACAATCACTGCGATGAATAACGGATAACTCCGTCTATCTGTAATCTATCGATAAGTTACTTTGCAACGTTGTTATTTGTCAAAAACTGTATGGTCTTATTTGACAAATAACTAGGTAATGTTGCTAACGGCCGAAATTAATAAATAATAATCAAACTTATCTCTTGATAGTTACTTAGCTACGTTGTTATTTGTCAAAAATTGTAAGTTCTTTCTTGACAACTAACAACGTCGCTAAGTAACTTATCGACAGATTATGGATAGATTAATTATTAATTTTAGCCGTAAGTCACTTAGTGACAGATAACAAATAGATTCTTTATTAATTAATTTCAGCTGTAAGGCGTGACGCCCACCGACAGAGTCGAGGCGCGGAATCTTTCTTGATAACAACTCAAACTAAGCTTTATTCAGGTACTTTGGGCCAGCAGCAGCGGCAAGCAAACCGCACGAGGTTATTTTCTGTTTTCTTTTCAACTGGGTCTATCACGGAAAAGCTGCATCAATCATTATTACAAATGGTCACGATTCGACCACGGTCAACGACTTTATGGTGTTTTCGCTGCAACAATGCCTTTTAGCAACAAGCGAGGGAGTATCGGCCAATCAGAGGTGATTGCGTCACATCCTATGCACAGCTCTACCTGTCAAATTAAGACGGTAGGCCCCGTTTATAACAATTTCAACCGTATGTCAGAGTACATAAAGCTGAGTTTAGGTAGTTACCAAGATTCGACTCCACTGTTCGCGTCGCGCGTCGGTCCTGACTGGTATTTGTAGATATTATTTGCTCTATCCGGGATTGACGGAAACAGAACCTATCGTCTTATGGACGGTATATAATATCGATAGCAGTGTACTATAAGGTAGGGAAGGGGTTACCTTGATGGTGAGCGTGGTTGGGGTGGGTACTACTGTGCAGTGGGCCCGACACTGGGCTGGGCGTGTAGTAGAACAGGTGCGGCTCGGAGGCCTTGCCCCCTGACCGCACGAACAGTTGAATGCACACCGCTTCTGTGATGTCGGTGCGTTGGAAGGGCGGCACGCAGCATACCAGGTGCGTCTGGGGGGAGATAATAATAATAATTGTTACTATTCCTCATGATGATAACCTAGTGAAAGCAGAAAAAGAAAAAGTATCGAAATACTTGGTTTGGCTCACGAGATTACCGCCATGTAGAGTGTTGACTCAACGATTATTGTACCGATAGTTGTATCAGTCCATGGTCTTATTGCGAATAGTTTCGACCAACATCTTAAGAAACTATCGCTTAATTGTTGGATCAAGGGTAAGATACAGAAGGCAGTGGTTCTTGAGACGGCACGCATTGTGAGGAGGTTCCTCACTCTGGAGCCCTGACCATTGGCAGCTTGGATCCTAGCCCGCTGCTAGTGGGATCCATTTTATCATATTTTTAATTATTGTTTTTTTTTTTGTTGTTCCAGTTACTTTAATTTTTGTTGTTCTTGTTATTTTAATTTCTGTTGTTTCTGTTATTCTATCGTTTGTTGTTTCTGTTACTTTGTATTCTGTTGTTTATTTTATTTTATTTAATTTTTTGTTGTTCCTGGTATTTGATTTTCTGTTACTTTACTTTAATTTTTTTTTGTTGCTTCTGTTATTTTATTTTTTGTTGTTTTTTTAAAAATATGATAAAAATGAGAAAAATAAATAAATGAGAGATTAAAATAATAATAATAATAATAAAAACCTTTTATTCAGCCAAATTTACAAATAGATAACGCATTACATTAGTTCAAAAATGAAACTACCATACGCCATGAAGGGACGTGTGGCGTTGTTGAAAGCAAGAAAACCATACCCCTCCCGAATTAACCTACATCCACCTCTCTGTTCTAGTTCTGTTGGAACTAGTTTGCATCTTCAAACTTAATAAGAGGCTTGGGAGACGACTTCCACGAACGATGTCATGCTGCAAGCAAGCAGTGGAAAAATCTCAAGTCTTCTTTTCCAGGATTTATTCCATCATTTGAACAGATATTTTTGTGGCACACCTTCGGTACTATGGGGGTGAGCTGGAGTGAGTTACGTGGACTGAGACTCACTTGCTGCAGGAACTCCTTGTCCGGGGCGACTTCCTCCTCCCACGCGCCCGTGTCCTGCTGCAAGCGGAACACCACGCGGGTCTCCTTGAGGAAGTTCTTGCCCAGCAGGTACAGCTCCAGGCCGCCCGTCGCCGGACACGACACCAGCGACTTGCGGCACACCTCCGGTACTCCTGGGGGTTGAGCTGGACACCAAAAGAAAACAGTTACAGTGCGACAAGGCTATCTTGGCGCGTGGCCAAAGACGAAACTAACGTTGCTGTCAAGTGTCTCCTTTGTTCTTGTTTGAATATTCTAAGCCTTTGTTCTCAAACAGCGCCCCCCTGTCAATTTCATTAAAGTGCCAAGAGAGCCTTGTCGCCCCTCGTCGTATTTATTGTGATTATGGTTTTTTTTAAATTAATAGATTGTACGGGAGCAGTGTGTTGTACGCTCGACCATAACAATAGGAAGATCTTCCTCCGAGCGGATGTTATGCTCGTCCGGTCCGGCTGTTGTATCTTTAAATTTCTTATCTTGAGCTTCAATAGCTCAACAGGTAAAGGAGTGGACTGAAAACCGAAAGGTCGACGGTTCAAACCTCGCCCGTTGCACTATTGTTGTACCTACTCCTAACACAAGCTTGACGCTTAGTTGGAGAGGAAAGGGGAATATTAGTCATTTAACATGGCTAATATTCTTTATATAAAAAAACAAAACTTGTACCTACTTGCGTATATATTCTTCTAGGATATGGAACGCCCTTCCAGCATCAGTTTTCCCTTCCAACTTTAATATGGGTATCTTCAAATCAAGAGTGAATAGGCATCTTCCGCAAGCGCGCTCCAACTAAGGCTGCATCATCACCTGCCAGCACGTCTGATAGCTAAGCGCTAACTATAAATTAAAAGAAATTCGCGCTTCTGCAATACTCACTGCAGATAATCTGCGTCGAGCAGACTTGCAGGGTCTCCGGCTGGCCGCTGGCGTCGAGGATCTCTGTACGGAACACCATCCGGCAGCGCGTGGACTTCTTCTTGCCGCGCGCCGCGTGCGCCGACCCGCCCAGCGTCTCGCCGAAGCGATGCTCCACGTCCACGTTGCGCTCCTGCAATATTGACACGTCTGCATTTAGGATAAGATCTACACTAGTACTGGCACCGATTCCGTTGTCTTTCCCTAAACTAAATTTAGAGTATCTGCATCCTTTTCATTTTTAACAATGCTAAAAAGGGACAGAACATGAACTTTACATTTAAAGACTAAACTTTAGTGCACGCTACAAACAGTAGGCTCGCGCTTGTGCGCTAAAATCACGGGTTTATTTTAACCTTTCTCATTCTGAGAAGAGAGTCGTTCTTAGTAGTGAGCCGACGCGGACAAGGGGGTGAAGATGGCTGGCTGATATGAAAAGTTGAGAGAAAGAGTATCCAGGCAATATCACCATTGCACATCCTGCGGTATTGGCCCATAACATGATTATACGATTGTATAGGTAGTGTGTACGATAAAAGTGTGGCACATTGACCCTAGATATGAAGACAGGACAGCGCAGCGGCGTGGCGGGTCAATTTTAATCAAATCAAATCAAATCAAATCATTTATTTGCACGATTGCAGGTACAATGATGGTGTTACAGTGGTTTATTTACAGCTACAATCCGCCATACAGTGGGCATGCAAAATTTATTTTCTTATTATCTATTATTAATAAGCTATTTATAACTTTTTTTTTTGAATTATAATGTTCAACAGTCACATATCACATAATATAATATCACATGTCACATAATAATTATCTACCTATAATATATTAACCAAGAAATAATTAAAAAAAATTGTCAATATAATATAATCACATCAAGTCAACTCTAATTAAAATACCTTAAGATTACTATTATTATTGATACATAATTATAAATTGTTCCTTTTTTTTTTTTTTTTTTTTTTTAAATACAATAAAACTTAAAGCTAGCCTTATCTAATTACTATATAAATCATGACCGCGTGGAATGGTGCCAAGAATACTGGCTGCATTTCCGCGCTGGACAGCCAGGCTGATCCGCTGCGCAAAAAATGAGCCAGCCCTTCTGTCACCAGTTGAGGCTATTAATCGCGGTGAAATGTCTCGTAAAAAATTATAAATTGTATAATATTTTTTCCTTGTATTCAAAAAATTCTTTAACGGAATAAAATGTTTTTGCGGTCAGCAATTCATACAGTTTTCTTTTAAATGGTCCCAGTGGTAAGGACTTGATGTGATTTGGAAATTTATTGAATACTTTAGTGCACATTCCAGGGAAATTTTTCATAAACAAGGCCGTTCTAGGGACACAATTAAAAACTAATCTATTAGGATTTCTTGTAGGATAAGAGCAAACATCATACGCTTTAGCCTTTTTCATTCTGAGAATAGAGTCGTTCTTAATAGTAAGCCGAAGAGGGGTTAAAGATGGCTGGTTAATATGAAAAGTTGAGAGACAGAGTATCCGGGCAGTATCATCATTGTACATCCTGCGGTCTTTGCCCGTAACATGAACATTCCGATATGTGTATTGTATAGTGTGGCACATTGCCCCTAGATATGAAGACGGGACAGCGCAGCGGGTCAAAGGGCGGTCCAAAATAGCCCCCCAGATAAACACGTGCTGCAATCGCACCGAATTGTGCCCATTTATGTTATTGTTGTGTACAATGAGCCCCAATTACAATCTTCTTCTTCTTGAAATGCCGGGCCGTCTCCTATCGGAGGTTGGCAATCATTAGGGCTATTTGCACCTTGGACACTGCTGCGCGGAAAAGAGATCGGGTAGGTACTCTGCTCGTACCATTGGCGTAAATTCTTTAGCCACGATGTTCTTCTACGGCCTGGTGGTCTTCTGCCGGGTATTTTCCCCTGAATAATGAGCTGAAGGAGGTCGTACTTCCGGACTTTTATGACCTTCAGGATTTCAAGGTCTTTGTTTAGCCTTTGTAGTACCGTTGCATTTTTAAATTACAATAATTGCGTAATTTAAATGAGTTATCATAAACTGCGGTGGGTTTCCTCATTTGTGGTGATTTTTTTCGTTTGTAATTTTGATTTTTACCACAGGACAAGTTAGTTATACTTGTACCTATAGTCCTATAAGTTTAATTAACCGCGCGAAGCGAAGGTCTCTGAGTTTATTTGAGTGAAATTTCACTTGTCCGTATGTCTGTCTGTCAGAGCCTTATAACTTCTGAATTACTGAACGTTATTACTTAAATGTTAAATTTAAACATACCTAATATGTAAAATGATGGTCTATCCACGGAGAGAAGTTAGTATAGCGCTCTCTCTGTTACGTAATCCAATACAAATGACAAAGACAAAAACTCATGTTGTTAACATTTTGAATGTCCAACAAATCACATCGGTATCACTCACGATAGTGTATAGTGAATGTCAGTCACGATCATTGAAATAAAATCCTCAAGAAATGAAATAAGTGCTTCAAATGCGGCCCGAAAAATATCAGCCAAAAAGCTTATAACAAATTACTCAAATTTTAGACTAATTGCTTAAGTGTTCCGTTTTATTTTAGATTAAATATTTTTGCCGTCATTTGAAACATTCGAATATTTTAAATTTATTGTCGATGACAAGAGGTCTTAAATATAAATATTTTGCAATCGTTATTAAACTTTAAGTTTAACTGTTAAGGTTTATTTAATAAACTGAAATGGTTGATTTTATAAGACTTCTACATTTCGTAATAAGAAACATAGGATGTGTATATGTTTGTGTGCAAACCAGGCCACTTTAGCGATGTCAATTTGTTTGTAAGCCCTTCGTCTATACCTAGTATTATAAGTCAATGGTCACGATAGTTTAAACTGACCTTGAGTATTCCAACGCAGTCGCATGTGACCTGCCAGTTCTTGCCGGGCTCGAGGTCAATCTCGATGACCACGGTTCCATCCTCCTTCCTCTCCTTGCAGGGGGTGGAGTTCTTGCCGGACACGCGGCACGCCTGGTAGAACATATGTGGCGCCACGCGACCGGTATCTGTCCCTATGAACACCTGAAATTAAAAATATATAATATATACTAGCTGACCCTCCCCGGCTTCGCTCGGGTGGAATTTAGAAAATCGGCGTGGGGGTAGAATTTTTAAAAATCCTGAACTATTTCAGGATTTTTGAAAACTTCCTACGTAGGTACGTACCTACTTACGTAGTTTTTTCTTTTGTAACCGAAAACCCAAATATCAATTTTCATGGAAATAACTTGAAAAATGACGGACTTTCGAACAAACTTTCATCCCTTATTTAACCCGCTTGGCAGTAGAATTTTTGAAAATCGTGAAATACCTGTTTTTTATTATAGTTATGTTTAATTTTAATATTGTAATATTTTACAATATTAAAATTAAATATTTATATTTTAATATAGTATCTACTATAGAACTGTAATTTTTTGCATGGTGGCCATTTTGAAATTTTTATTATTTGTTGTTATAGAGGCAATAGAAATACACTTTTTTAAAATTTCTACATACATGTACAGCTCGACAGACAGACGGATAGACAGCCTCTGAATAAGGAGCGGTACTAATATAACAATCCCTCAATATTGAGAGAGCCTCAATAGTTCAACGGGTAAAGGAGTGGACTGAAAACCGAAAGGTCGACGCGACGGTTCTAACCCCGCCCGTTGCAGTATTGTCGTACCTACTCCTAGCAAAAGCTTGACGCCTTGGAGAGGAAAGGAGAATATTAGTCATTTAACATGGTTAATAATCTTCAAAAAAAAATCAAGTGTAATACAGAGAATATCAGAGTGTAGGCAAATACCATACCTGTAATACAGCCGGTTTGTCGTAGCCAACTAATTTGACAACTGGGAATCCGTTCCCTGAGTTATCTTTGACAGCGCCTCGACTGCCTTCAGTCTGATATCTGAAACAATATTAAATTTACTTGTAGATACATCTAATTCTGAAATTAATAAATCCAAAGTACTCAGTATAACTAAGTACGAAAATATTAGTTTTCATTTAGGACTTAACAATCATTCGGACTGGCTCAATGAATAATATTAAGTTTTGTATGACGGAGCAAGGTATCATATCCAACAAAGGGCTGCGCGAACGTCGTCAACGTCTTTTTAATGTATGATTGTGTGGTCTCGTGTACCTGGCTCGGTGTTGCGACTCGGGCTGGCACAGGATCTGTAGTTCCACGGTTCCGTCGCGGGACTTACAGGACAAGGGGGCGGACAGGCCCGGCGGGCCCGAGTGCGTCATGGCGGCCAGCGCTCTCCGCCTCGCCAGCGCCTGTGCTAGCTTGCCGCCATACTTGCCCCCGAGCTTGCCCCCCAGTTTCCCGCTCAGTTTGCCCCCGGCCGCGTATTTGCTGGCCAGCTTCCCGCCGCTCCCCAGTTTGCCGCAGGATCTGTACGCGGGGTCTTGGAACCGCTTGCCCGGCGACTCGGTTATGCTTGGACTAGATATGCTGCAGCCGGCTCTTATCCTGTTGGAAAATAAATAGTCACATTAATTTTTTTTAAAAGAGTTAGCGAGCAAACGAGCAGGCGCAACAAGGCAGCAACCTGATGTTAAGTGATTACCGCCGCCCATGAACATTTGCAGCACCAGAGGAACCGCCGATGCGTTGCCGGCCTTTTAGGAATTTGTTGGTCCGCCCTTGAATATCCCCATGTTGTAATCTAGTGGTAACACCGCCGATGGGAGTTGGTTCCACAGTTTGCGTGTGCGTGGAAAGAAGGATCTGGCACAGCGGACGGTCGAAGTGCACCAGACACCCAGGTGGTGAGGGTGAAATTCCTTACGGTTGCGCGCGGTGCGGTTGTAGAAAAATGAGGGTGGAATGAGGTCAAGAAGCTCTTCAGAGCACTCCCCATTATAAAGGCGATAGAACACGCATAGAGAGCTAACGTCTCTGCTCTGCTCCAGGCTTTCCAACGAGCCGATTAGTTTGGGATCGTCCATAAATCGAACAGCCCGCAATTACGTATAGGCATTCCAAATGTAAAAGCCGAAGACAGATTAATTTAGACTCAGCTTCGCGACCGCGACGAGCGACGGCGACATGCTACATTTAAGAGGCGGCACTCACGGTGTGCACGCAATTTGGTCTTAGTACCTATTAAAAATCCAAGCATAAATTTCATGATTTTCGGACGGTGATAAATAAGAATCGATACTAATTTTAAAATAATTTGATCCATACTAATATTATAAATGCGAAAGTGTCTGTCTGTCTGCTAGCTTTTCACGGCTCAACCGTTCAACTGATTTTGACGAAATTTGGTACAGAGATAGCTTGCGTCCCGGGGAAGGATAGGTTACTTTTTATACGGGATTTTCAAAAACTTAAATTCACGCGGACGAAGTCGCGACCATCATCTTGTGTTAATAATAAAAAGGCTTATTTAATATCATAACATTATCAATGACATGATAATCGTGATATATCGCAAAATCACGTATTTTTTATGTTTATGACGTAGGTAAATAACGTGCATGAAAACTAGACCGAAGGAAAGAACTAGTCAAAAATAAGCAAATTTAAAAGCGCAAAGATAAAATATATCGATCTATCATCAAAAATAAACTAATATCAGGGTCACTGGTAGAGATCTCTCAATAGAGATTAGTACTTCCCTGTCCACTTTTACTCTCTTTTTCGCTTTATTGTAAATTACAGGTAAGGTAAGGTTTTCGTACAATACAAAATCAAAATAGATAAATAAATAAATAAAATAATAAGTTTCAATTAATTGTACATACTTAATTAAATTATGGTGATATAAATAATTATAATACTTTAGTATAAGTTACCCAAGAAAGGAGACAGGCAGATTTAGATTACTGCAGGTACAAGATTGTCAGGCAGGTAAGAAAGATGAAAAACAAGATGTAGACGTGGCATAATAAATAATAGAAACAGCAAGAATGTTGTACGGACATAATATTGATAATAATATGATCTATTTTAATTTTTATCGTAGTGATAATAAACCTACTATCTACGTCAATGACACACCTTACAAAAATCACGTTCTGAGCGTAGCAATCAATTAAATTAATATTTGAACGAGATCTATAATAGCTTGTTCATACAATATCCGCGCATTAAAATTTAAAAATGAAAACCGGCCAAGTGCGAGTCAGGTTCGCGCAATGAGGGTTCCGTACCGTAGGTACTACAGTCGTATTTTTTCGAAATTTTGCAGGATAATTCAAAAACTATGATACATAAAAATAAATAAAAATCTGTTTTAGAATGCACAGGTGAAGACCTTTCATATGATACACCACTTGGTATAGTAATCTTACTTTGAAAGTTGAAAATAGCAATATTTGTTCATGAACACATTTTAATTTTTTCTTGTAATGTAACCACAAATTCACGGTTTTTAGATTTTTCACCTCATGCCTGCTATAAGACCTACCTACCTGCCAAATTTCATGATTCTAGGTCAACGGGAAGTACCCCGTAGGTTTCTTGACAGACAGACAACAAAGTGATCCTATCAGGGTTTCGTTTTTCCTTTTTATGTACTGAACCCTAAAAAATACCTACTTAGTAATAGCAATCACTTGATATCACAAAGAGATCATATCATACATACCTATATTAGAATCATGATATTTCTGCTGTCCATTTCTTTAAAGGCCTGGCCGAAAAAATAGTTTTTAGTTAATATCACCGAAAACGTGAAAATTTTCTAAAATTGATATTTCTGAAGAATAGTGCCACGTACGTAGAACCGAAACTTTAAGTTTCGCTTTACGTTGCAGACTTTTTCAGAAACATCGGTTCTTTTCCATGTTTTTTGGCGATAACTGACAAACTATATTGCGTTCATTCATGTAGATAAATAATAGGAAATGATCAAGCATATAATCTTAATTAGATGCCTCGATCACGTTGGGAAGCACGTGGAGCCACGAGTACGACATCGGACACCTAATCTTTTGTTTTCTACACGCCTATAATACGGTAAACCGTCATAATTATTATAGTCATTATATCATCTATGTATCTATTAAATATGTACTATTAACTCAGTGGTTCCCAAAGTGTGCGCTGCAGCCAGTGGCGTGCAGGTCATAGAGGCATAAATGCACTGCTTACCCCAGTTGTAATAGTTCAATGCATATTTTTCATTATGACCTGCCAGTAAACAAGTTCCTACCTAACTAATGCCTACCCTGGCTTCAAACTCTGTGCACGCCACTGGCTGCAGTGCCCTAAGTGCGCCGTAGAGGCCTGTTTACCATTTTCTGAATATATACAATAATACCAGAACGCTGGCAAAAACGAAGACAGGTTATTATAGTACCTACTGATGACTACTGATATGAAAAAAATGTGTATATAAAAATCCTATAATTTTGTAAAAGTTTACAATGTATTGCAAATAAAACATCTGACTGACGCTAGAGGTCAACGAACGTTGCGAAAGTAGGCCACTCGAAGTCAATGCCGCGTCGTGGGCGGGGCATTGACCCAAGTTTTGGACGCCATACATTGCGTGTTTGAAAAATTCTAAATCACTAAAAGTACAAAACGAGGCAAATGGTTATTGAAATTGGATTGTATTTAGGTAGTATAAAAAAAACGCTAAGTTTTTTTCTAGCGTTCTGGTTCATTCTGGATCATTATACCCTATTTCGAGTAGCTAAGGGGTGCCGAGACAAAATACAGCTAAACCTCCAAGTGTGCCGAACTACTATTATCGTACCGCAAGGCATCGTCAAAGCCTGCACCCTTACGAAGTCAAAATTCCACGGACAGGTACGAGCGATTTGCATCCACGTTTCTAATTATACCGCTAGGATATGGAACGCCGCGCCCTTTCGGCGTCAGTTTTCTCCTCCACTTTTAATATGGGTACCTTCAAGTCAAGAGTGAATAGGCCTCTTCTAGACAAGCGCGCTCCATCTTAGGCTGCATCATCACTTGCCACGTCTGATTTCAGCCAAGCCAAGTACTAGTCAATACCCTTATTATAAATTCGAAACTGTGTTTGTTTGCTGGTTTATTGGTTTGTTGATTTGTTGGTTTGTTGGTTGTTGAAGTTCCCACGGGATTTTTAAAACCTAAATCCACGCGGATGAAGCCGCGGGCATCAGCTAGTCTATAAATAAAAATAAAAATTCTTAAAAAGTTTGGGAATCACCGTATCAGCTATCAATCTGTCCCAAATAAATAACTCTGTGTCTGAGAAGAGTACCTAATCCACTTTGACCGCGATAACTTCTTGGAATTAAGTGATATGCCTAATATTGTACCAATAAGTTACTGTCCTGTTTGTTATTGTAAACGGGTAATAAAACATGTTATGGAGCCCGTGAGTGCTAGACCTTCGTTATTTTATAAAAACTATGTGTTTAGGTAGTATAACAATAGCGCTAAGTATTTGCTAGCATTCTGGTTACATCCTGTATTTAATGCGCGTAGAAACTTTCAGCTTTATAAAATAACGAAAGTCCGTGTGGGGCTTATTAGTTGCGTAAATACAGGGTGTAACCAGAACTTTAGCAAAAACTTAGCGTTATTGTTATACTACCTAAAACACAATCCAATACTAGTAACCATTTATTTGCCTCATTTTGTAGTTTTAGTGATTTAATATTGTTCAAACCCACAATGTATAGCGTGCAAAACTCGGGTCAATACTCCGCCTACGACGGTCAGTCAGATGTTTTATTTGCAATATATCCTAAACTTTTACAAAATTATAGGCGTTTTTTACATTTTTTTCGCGTTTTTTTGTGGTATCATATCAGTAATCAATATCATCAGTACTATCATCTGACTTCATTTTTGCCAGCGTTCTGGTTACAACCTGTATGATTGTATTTAAATCTTTTTAAGCGTTTGCCTGCAATCAAGCCAAACAAAATAGAACCATAAAGACATCTCGAATTAAGTAATTTTTAATTTAAAATCTCAAAAAATTAAAGTCTTGTTTCTTTATAGGTAGGAAAATTATTATTTCTTTTGTTTAGAAATTCAAATTGCACAGACAAATCATTTTATATTAATTTATTGGTTTGAATATCAATTTCGAAAATACAATTGAAAAAAAATGATTAGTAATAAAAAAATGGGTGAGCATTTATTGACTTTGAAATTGAAATTATTCACGTGAAAGTAATTTGAAACTTTTCTTCGTTCAATCATAGACCTATTAAATACTCCGTTCAATTTATTTATTTTTAGTTCTAAAAATAATCCAATTGTTAGAACTTTTATTGTTTTAGTATTTTATAAGAAGAATTGTTTTTGTTGTTTCAATATTCTTGAGTTACGTATTTTGTATGTAGGTACCTACCTAAATCTATCTTAGTGAATATTATTTAAATACGTATTAAACTATAGGTAGGTACCAGTGGCGTGCAGGGCATAGAGGCATAAATGCACTGCTTACCCCAGTTGTAATGGCTCAATGCATATTTTTCATTATGACCTGCCAGTAAATAGGTTCCTACCTAACTAATGCTTACCCTGGCTTCAAACACTGTGCACGCCACTGGTAGGTACCTATTATCTATTCCGTACAAAATGAGTTTTCACGCGCCATTTTAACTTAATGTGTCAACTGTCATTTCAAAAGTACGATTCACCTTTAGAAAACACCGGCCAAGTGCGAGTCAGGCGTATTTTTCGACATTTTGCACGATAACTCAAAAACTATGACGCATAAAAACAAATAAAAATCTGTTTTAGAATGCACAGGTGAAGCCTTTTCGTATGATACCCCACTTGATATAGTTATCTTACTTCGAAAATTGAAAATACTAATTTTTAGTTCATGACCACAATTTAATTTTTTTTGTGTGATGTAACCACAAACTCACGGTTTTCAGATTTTTCCCCTAATGTCTGCTATAAGACCTACCTAACTGCCAAATTTCATGATTCTAAGTCAACAGGAAGTACCCTGTAGGTTTCTTGACAGACCGACAGACAGACAGACAGAGTGATCCTATAAGGGTTCCGTTTTTCCGTTTGAGGTACGGAACCCTAAAAGGACTAAGGGGCTTATTCCACCTTCCTAAATCCTACGTCCTAAATGGTATTGTTACCATCAAACTAGCCAACTTTGCCATTCAATGATTATCATGATCAACTCATCGCCGACTCACTACAGAGCACAGGTCTCCTCTCAGAGTGAGAAGGGTTTTGGCCATAGTCTACCACGCAGGCCAAGTGCGGATTGGCAGACAAAAAGCAATTTATAAGCAAATTAGCTTTGTATTTTTTTTTGATAAATAACTAACATTTAAACCAAAATTTGTTCGATTTTGATGGCGGGCAAAGTAATCCAGACTTTCAGCCAACATTGCCCACATCAATTTTTATCCAAATATCACTTGAAAATACGTGAAAAATACCATGACCATAATTTAAGGCTGTCTTGGGCCTAGGTTTCAAAATTTGACAACTAGTCAAATTAGTGGGTACCTATCTTTTTATCAAACGTCAAAACACGCGTAAACACAGTTTAAGTATGCGAGCTTCTATGAAATACTGGCATGTGATGCCAAAATGATTTGATGTGCTTTTTTAGTTTAATCGATAATTTTAAATGGTTATTACACTTACTAACAAAGGACGATTTCAAGTATTTTGGAAGCCCCTTTATTTAATAATCATAGGCAACAACCAACAACCCTATTATGTCGTTTGAATCGTCCTCTAAAGAAGCCCCTATCTTGATTATGAATTCCTGTACTAGTCAATCACGTGACAAGAGTTATCGATCGCGTCTTACAACTGTCCCCACGTGGCATCTGCCCCCAATGTGAACTGGAGTGTGCAGTGTGCGCTCGACTGCTATCACGAGATTAGCTTGTTGCTATCACTATCATCAGTGTGAACTAGAGTGAAAGAACTTTCAGTTTGATCCTGAAGCGACGATATGTCAAAAATTAGACTATGATGACTTAAAATCAAAGAAAAATAGGGCTTCTTTGTACCTAAATATTTTTAAATACATATCAAAAATTGCGGAAGCGGCAGGATTCGAACCGGCATCTCCTGGGATCGAACCCGACGGTCTGACCGCTAAGCCAAGGCTCGCTTGTTGCCAGTGACGAAATTTGTGATAATATGTATGTGCACTCAGTACTTAAGTGACTGTGAATGCCATCTGTGTACCTATAGGGTAGGGGCTACTCTAGTGACGTCGAAGCCTCGACGTTTTGTTATAAGTTCCCTATATTTCACCTCCTTGGGGGCTGAATTTTCAAAAATCCTTTCCTAGCGGATGCTTATGTCATAATAGCTATCTGCATGCCAAATTTCAGCCTGAACCGCCCAGTAGTTTGAGCTGTGCGGTGATAGATCAGTCAGTCAGTCAGTCAATCAGTCACCTTTTCTTTTATATAATTATAGATGTGAAAATGAATCTGTCAGTCTGCTAGCTTTCACGGCCCATCTGTTTGACCGATTGTGGCGAAATTTGGTACAGCGATAGATTGGATTCCGAGCGGCATGCGCCAGTATATTGTATGCTGTGACAACATCATACTGCAGTGTTTGAGGCACGGAACCCTAAAAAACCAAATCTGTACCAAATGTCAAAATCAGAAGAGCCGTGAAAAGGTAGCAGACAGCGAGACCTACGTATAATATTATTAGTATGGACATGGATACTCGCACCCGTGCTCCTAATTCAAAAACTTTTTACAAAAAAAATAAAACCGACTTCGATACACAAACACTAAAAATTGAAAAATAATTTAATTTATTACCGAATATTATATGTATACAAGAGTTAATATAGTTCCATAATAATATTTATTGGTGCCGGTGCCAATTAGCTTTAGCTGCGCGAAACGTCTAGACTTCATATTTTAATGAGACTCCACCATGGCACCTCATTGGCACCGACCCCAAAAAATATTATTATGGAACTATATTAACTCTTGTATACATATTATATTCGGTAATAAATTAAATTATTTTTCAATTTTTAGTGTTTGTGTATCGAAGTCGGTTTTATTTTTTTTGTAAAAAATTTTTATTTCACAATTTTTAGTGGCCCGGAATTATGCTACGACTGGTTAAAAATCTACTGTTTACTAAGCTATTACACTGATCGCGAGCAATTTACTCTTATCCGTTGAGGAGTTGCAGTATCTATCTTCGAAGATGTTCATCAGATCTTCAGCAAATTTAAATGGGACCAACTTTGAAGTATACCCTTTCAAACAAAAAAAGAATTTTCAAAATCGGTCCAGGCGTCTTCGAGTAATCGGGGAACATACAAAAAAAAAAAAAAAAGATTCCGACGAATTGAGAACCTCCTCCTTTTTTTGAAGTCGGTTAAAAAGGTTGCTAAATGTAGTAACAGTGTGACTCGATGGGAGAAAATTTTCGATGAATTCCCAACAAGTCACACTGTGACACGAATGAGTGTGACTCGTTGGACACCCGTCTGCTAAACTGGTATAAAATAAAGACGTTGCGTCCGCAATATTCCCGCTCGGAAAGATTTGGAGACACAATTTTTATATTTATTAGCCAATTAGCCCCGATTCGGGGGAAACAGAACTCAACCAAATTTAAATTCAGTGCAGCTCTTTCTTTCCAACTCCAGAAGAAAAGGACAGATGGTTTTAGACTTCTATTCCTGTCAATCATGAAAACTCGATCACCAAAGTTAGCATTATACTCTAAGATCCGTTATTAGAAATATCTACCCTCATCTGTTATTTAATCGTGATAGAGAATATAATATGATAGATAGGGCACCTATTCCGTTGTCTTTCTCTAAACTAAATTTAGAGTATCTGCATCCTTTTCTTTTTACAATGCTAAAAAGGGACAGAACATAAACTTTACATTTAAAGACTCTAAATTTTAGTGCACGCTACAAATTTAAACAGTAGGGTCGCGACTGTGCGCTAAAATCACGGGTTTTACCATCTAAAAATTAAATTTAAAACTGTCAAACTGCGTCTGTCCTTTTCATATTAAATTAGTAAGAAGAGGATGCGAATACTCTAAAATTAGGTTGTGCTCAGAATCAGTACCAGTGTATGGTTGGATTGGCAATAAAATAAACTTTCATTTGATGTTACGTTGGAGACTTGAAAATTCACACTTAGGGTCCAGAAGGGGATAGAAAGAGTCTGACTGAACTTAAAATTTGCATAGTTTTGGTTCACTAGAATCAGTTTAAAATTTGAATACAAGAAGTTGGAAATTTTGAAAAAAAATGTGGAAAAAACGTACGCGGGAATGGGTAGCGTGGCGGACGCAGCGTCAAGCGGAGCGGGCGCGGGCGCGGCGGGCGGAGCGGCGGGCGGTGCGAACGCATAAGCGTCGTTGGCGTCGTCGCACTCAAGTTTGACGCCCGCGTCGGCTTCGCGCCGCCGCTTTGAGTCCGGCGCTTCCCAGTCGTCGGTTGCCTCGGGTAATCTGCGCACACGCGACACTCTGGTCAGATTTCCCCCCTTCTGGGAAGAATATGGGAAAATGCATCATTTACTCGTATTTTTGATATTAATCACAAATAAAATCACCCTTTGGACATCAGTGTTTCCTGGTACGTATAATTAATTAGAATACTGCAAAAGTACGTTCAAGGCAAATAATGTATTTTGGCATATTTTTGGCAAGCACGTTCCAATTTAAACCTCAATGCTAAGTACTAAAAAACTACATAAAAGGACTTCTAAAACTATCGCTTGAAATCAAATTGTCATACATGTAGGTATATTATTGGAATGTCAACTTTTGGGATGAATGGAAAAATGCATGAATTTGTATCATTACCTAGGACATAGAATACATTTTTATGGCTATAATATTTTTCCCCTGAAAAAGATCGGTCATTGTTGCGTTACATTCAAAGATCAAATTGTTTAAATTTGAAATTCGTGGACAAAACGCAGAACCAACCGCTCTTGGGCGCGCGTTTTGTGCGTGAACATGGTATACCTACTATGATGAATTTCTATTTTTTGAAAGTGGTCGAAAGTTGAGAATTGCTGTTGGCATAGTCGTAAATGTGAGAAAGTAAAAATCAAACATTAAAATAAAACGAATCAGTGCATTCAAATGCAAATCGTCATAATATTTAAAGAGAGGTTAATTAATTGTAGTGCCCTCTAACCAAACGTACATATAGTACAGTACGCGACAGTTCGAGATGGCAATCGGGGTGGGGACGCCCTGCACACCCGCACAACCTCTGCGCTAACCCGGTGCGGGATACATTACAATTTCAATCCATGTGACGTCACACGGCTACGATATCATGTGTTTTGGATATTTGTACAACAGATAAAAAAAGCGAAATCTTTAAAATGAATTATAAAATTCATTATATAATTTTATAAACTGAAATTAACATTTTTCGATTGCTTATTGCTAATTCTATATTGTTTACACACTTTTAGAATTTTTCTCGCTTGGTGTAAAATACCCTATTGAGTTTGTATGGAGTGAGTGACGGGGAGTCCTCTGTTAAGTAAATATTCAGCGCGAACGTTCAACCTCAGTCCTCAATGAAGAGATCCAAATGCAATGACGCAAGTGCTAACGTGATAATTACCCTATAAGTGGAACTCGTTTATCGCGTCGTCTCCGCAGTCACATTTGCCCGCATCAAATGCGGTATTTTTAACCGACTTCAAAAAAAGGAGGAGGTTCTCAATTCGTCGGAATTTTTTTTTTTTTTTTTTTTTTTTTATTTTTTTTTTTTTTATGTATGTTCCTCGATTACTCAAAAACGCCTGGACCGATTTTGAAAATTCTTTTTTTGTTTGAAAGGGTATACTTCAAAGTTGGTCCCATTTCAATTTGGTGAAGATCTGATGAACATCTTCGAAGATAGATACTGGAACTCCTCAACGGATAAGAGTAAATTGCTCGCGATCAGTGTAATAGCTTAGTAAACAGTAGATTTTTAACCAGTCATAGCATAATTCCATGGGGCCACTAAAAATTGTGAAATAAAAAATTTTTACAAAAAAAATAAAAACCGACTTCGTTACATAAACACTAAAAATTGAAAAATAATTTAATTTATTACCGATTATATTATGTATACAAGAGTTAATATAGTTCCATAATAATATTTTTTGGGGTCGGTGCCAATGAGGTGCCATTGTGGAGTCCCATAAAAATATGAAGTCTAGACGATTCGCGCAGCTAAAGCTAATTGGCACCGGCACCAAAAAGTATTATTATGGAACTATATTAACTCTTGTATACATAATATATTCGGTAATAAATTAAATTATTTTTCAATTTTTAGTGTTTATGTAACGAAGTCGGTTTTTATTTTTTTTGTAAAAATTTTTTATTGAGTAAACTAATTTATAATCTAAATATCATTTTAAACCTGCCTTGTGGGGCTGCCCTAATAAACTACGGTTACAAACAATTTAAATGAGCTCGAGAGTTCGTTACTTGAATAATTTTTAATACATATCAAAAATTGCGTAACCGGCAGGAATCGAACCTGCATCTTCTGGGTTCGCGCCCGATGCCTTGACCAACTCGGCCACGGTTTCGCTTACCGCCAGTGACGAAATTTGTGATACGTAATATGTTCTCTCAGTACTGAAGCGACTGTTTAATGCCATCTAGTAGCGACACTTTGCAGTTATTGAAACTACTTTCAAAGGCCCATATTACAATGAAGCTCTTTGAACAAAAAAACTAAGTCAAAATCGTTTCATTAGTTTAGAAGCTACGATGCCACAAACAGATACATACGTCAAAATAGCACCCCTCTTTTTGGGTCGGGAGTTAAAAACAGAAATAGAACAGACAAGAATAATAAAAATTATCATCATGATTTTGAAAAATTATCATGATGATCGTTATTTTTAAAAATTGGTTTTTATTGTTAGAAATGATACAAGATTCTTAATTTATTTAATGAACGTATACTTAGTATATTTAACTCATTCAATATCAGACGATCTGTTGCTAGGAGGCATGAATCTCGAATTTTGTATAAATACGGGTATTCGTACGTTTGAAAGTCAGTCTCTCTCTCTCTCTCTCTCTCTCTCTCTCTCTGAGACTCGGAACGATTAATTATTAAATACCTTCGGTGTTTAGATCGTGAGCTGGATAATTAGATTTAATCGCGCTCTAATTAAATAATTTGTTTTGTCATTAGCTTTTTAGATTAAATCTCTCGGAAAAACCTTCATGTGCTACTGAACGCAAATCTCGAGAACAGCTGAACCGATTGCGCTAATTCCTTTTTTTTAATATTCCTTGAAGTATGGTTCTTACGGAGAGAAATTAAAAAAAATAGAAAATTAAAGAATCGACTGTTAGGCGGTACGAAGTTCGCCGGGTCAGCTAGTAAGTAGGCTATATTTTATTTTCAAAAATTAGAGATCGCTACGAAAATTGTAATAAGCTACCTGGGCGAAGCCGGGGCGGGGTCAGTAGTAAAGAAAGAAGAAGAAAAGAAAGAAAAGACGTTTATTTACCAAACTGTGCCACACCTAAGAGCTGGTTATTCCGGTGCCTCCTCCACCTGAGCATAAGCCCAACGCGCTTCAAGCAAAAGAAGCGCCGGAACATCTCTCTCTCCATAAAATATAAATTAGCAATTAAGGATGTCATATCAAAAACTGCCTAGTTAGTATATACTTTAGTCGATTTTGGTTTGTTTTTCGGTCTGTCAAGAAACCTACAGGGTACTTCCCGTTGACCTAGAATCATAAAATTTGGTAGGTCGGTAGGTAGGCTGACATTCGGGGAAAAAATCTGAAAACCGTGAATTTATAGTTACGTCACAAAAAAAAATTAAATTGTGGTCGTATTTTCAATTTTCAAATTAAGATAACTATATCAAGTGGAGTATCATATATGAAAGGTACCTGTACATTCTAAAACAGATTTTTATGCATCATAGTTTTTGAATTATCGTGCAAAATGACGAAAAAATACAACTGTAGCACGCAACCCTCATTGCGCGAGCCTGACTCGCACTTGGCCGGTTTTGTTTCATAAGTTGTTACCTACCTAGTTTTCATGCGCGTGCTATACCCAATTGTTTAGTTGTAGACATAATTTTATAATAGGTATTAATTTTGCATTGGAGACTGTTTAGGTTTAGTATTTTATATATGTACTAACTATTTATGAATAGAATAGAATAGAATAGAATAAATGTTTTATTCAAGTAAACTTTTTACAAGTGCTTTTGAATAGTCGGGTAGTTTTAATTTACCACTGGGTCGGAATGCCGTTCCTACCGAGAAGAACCAGCAAGAAACTCGGCGGTTGTAACTGGCACTGTTTGTTTTGTTTTATTTGTTTCTATGTAATTGTTACTGTTTGTTTCCGCAAAATAAATAAATTAAATTAAACAAACTGTCATGTGTGGCAATGTTAGTACGACTATATAGGTCCTTAATCGCAAATCTTATAATACTGAAACATGTATACATTATAAATTGCACTAGTTCTCTTATCGGGAGAGCGTAGATAATTTTTGAATGATATCTGTAGCACGAAGGTCACATGCGTGTATATTTAACTCGGCGTGTGTATAAATAGAGCACTAGGAAGCGGTTGAAACTAGACTATTTGAGAGAGATGAATAAAAGTAAGATATTATTATGAACACGTCTGCCACAGAACCGATGGCCGCTGGGGCAGACGTGTTCTGGAGTGGGTGAGATCTTGACAAACAACGTGAAGTGAGGTTATGTTGACTCAAATATTTTAAAGAAATAATTGTTTTGTTTTGAAAATTGAGTACAATTTTTCCTTTTGTGCAATAGTGGGCTACGGTACAATAGACGATTAACATTTCACAAGCAAGTACCTCTGCTTGAGTGAGAGGGACTATAGGCCTAGGCGCCACATTAGTTTTATATCTGTAGGATCTGTGAACCTAAAGCATTTAAAAATGTAAATCTCTATTCCCTATCCTGGAATTTCGAAAATTCCGGCCTTATCTCTTGTCCACATTATAAATGAAAACTCTGTGCAAAGTTTCAGATTTCTGGACCCAAAGATTTGGGCCTGTGATTGATGAGTCAGTCAGATAGTCAGAACTTTACTTTTTATGATTTGATGATTTAAAAGAGTTGCTTTGTCTTCCTTTAGTGTGCTCTTCTTTTATTTTTCTTTTCAAATATTTCCTTGGCCTTCCTCTTCCACACTTTCCTTCTGTTTCGTACCATGGCCCAGTACCTCTATCGTAAAACAAAGTGGTAGGTGTCTCTCGACCAACATACTAGACACTGGGGCCGATTCTCTTGTACACAATCTCTAAACTAAACTATATTAACAGGTCTAAATCTAGTGCTATCCTTTACCGCAAGCAACATTATGAAAAGGATAAAGGATAGATAGATTTAGACGTGCCATTTTAGATTAGTTTAGAGATTGTGCACAACGGAATTAGCCACACTGTCGTAATAACGCGCCGATAGTAGGTAGGTACATATCTGATTATCTTATAAATATATAAAAGGAAAAGGTTACTGACTGACTGACTGATCTATCTGATCTAATAGATCAGTCAGTCAGTCACGCTGCTCATACTACTGGACGGACCGAGCTGAAATGGCAGCAGATAGGTATTATGACGTACGCGGACGAAGTCTCGGGAATAAACTAGTAGGTATAATATAAGAAGATAAACAAGGAAAATAACAAACAAAACATATACAGTGCGAAAAGGCTATCTTGGCGCGTGGCGAAAATCGGAACTAACGTTGCCGTCAAGTTCTTCTTTGAATTCTACCTTCAATATATAATAATTTTCTTTTTCTATTTTGAGTTATTCTTTGAGTTGTTCTTGTTTGAATATTCTAAGCCTTTGCTCTCCAACAGCGCCCCCCTGTCAATGTCATTCAAGTGCCAAGAGAGCCTTGTCCCACTGTAAACAACGGTTGTAGTAAAAATTATTCAATGTTAACAGTTTCTATCACCACAACAGATTGTATATAGACTATGGAGATTGCATCTGTAGTGACGAACAGTAGCGAAGTGATTCACAGACAGTACGTGCCAAAAATAGGAATTAGCACGTGCGTCGGTACCACGCGCCATGTGCCGCCAAGATGCGAATCTCGTCCCTTGTGAACTAGACACTGAACGGCTTTTTATAGGAAACCTCGGAACTTGCGCACCGCGATGAATAGATACACCTTGTTATAATTGTAATTTATTTACTCTACTCTGTAGAATAGATGCCCATTCGGATTCTGAACGTCGCAGAACTCGAATTATCACTAAACCATATATTTATTTATTTTTATAGAAAGATTAGCCAATTTTTTTTATAAATGACTAATATTCCCCTTTCCTCTCCAATTAAGCGTCAAGCTTGTGCTAGGAGTAGGTACGACAATAGTGCAACGGGCGGGGTTTGAACCGTCGACCTTTCGGTTTTCAGTCCACTCCTAAACCGGTTGAGCTATTGAAACTCATTACTGACCCCACATCAGCCAGTCTTCATTTCTAATTTTGTAGCTGTTATATCTCCTTATTCAAGTTTAAGTAAAACTCAGGCACGGATCCAGCCCTCAAAAAAGGTTGTGGGCAAAGCCACCCGAAAATCGCCCACATGCGAACGGGATGACTACGTAAAATTTTGCAGTAGCAACAGCAACGCGACAGCAGTAGCAATCCGCTAGTTCGTTTGCTGTCTCTCTTCTTCTTCTTCTTATTTTGCTTTGTGTCTATTGCTGTCTCTCTCTAGCCGGACGTTTGACAGCAATGATCGCAAGATTTACGCCTATGGCAAGCCTGTCGCGAGATACAGCGTCGCGCGCCGGAATATGAATTCGCTCATGATCGATATAATTCATTTCTATAAAGGAGATGTTTGCAAAATATATACGCTTTCACCAAGATTTTGTACAGTTTCAAAGTGGACAAAGCCGTGGGGCCAACACCAAACACGATAGACAGAGAAAGTGCACGTCACAAGTCTATTAGGGTTGTGGGCTTGCCCATCGTGCACACAACGGTGGATCCGCACTTGGTAAAACTCCAATTTACTTATGAAAACCTCGATGGGAGCTTCGTATTCGTGCCTTTTGGCGTGGAGACCTTGGGGCCGTGGGGCCCGGGGGCTCGAGCGCTTTTTGAAGAAATTGCGAAAAGAGTTATCGAGTCAACCGGGGACCCGAGAGCTGGCAGCTACCTTGGTCAAAGAATTAGTTTGGCCATCCAAAGGGGTAATGCTGCCAGCATCTTGGGTACAATGCCTCGCTGCGGTGGTCTCGACGAGGTTTTAGATTTAATTTAATTTATTTAGTTTTAATTTAATGTTGTTTTTTTTTAGATTTAAGTTTATTAATAGTTTATTTGTTAACCATTGATAATAAAATATTTACTTATGTAGTTTTAAGTATCTATCTCAATTGTCAAGCATATCAAACTCGTGTTAACATAATTGTCACAGATGTTTGTTAACATTTGCGATTACACAATGCGTATTCACCACGTGAACTTTTTCACACGTTCCCATTGGTTGGTGACTTCCGCATTTAAGTCGATCAATATTGACTTGCGTTTGTCTTGAAGGCATTCATAAAGATCTGATATAGTAGGTAAGTAAAGTAAAGAGACAAATTCTATAATTTTATAACTATTCAATGATTGCAACTTAGAAGAGCAGCGCTCAGTCATTAGATTTTTAGTCGCAGAAGGTGTAAAAACAATGTGTGAATTTTTTTCTAGAATGTTGATACTGTACGGTAAAAGTTGTATGAACCGTGCGAATTTTTACAAGTGGGTACGGTTTAAAAGTGGCCGAACAAGCCCTCGTTGGAATCGAGGATTGACGGAGTTATTAGTGATAACAGAAGAATTACTGTTGAAATGATAGCTGAGGAAGTTCAACTAAGTGTTGAAACTGTTCACAATGTCATTCAGAACAATTTAAACCGTTTTTGAGCTATAGCCATTTGTCTCTTTACTTATCGAATGACCCTAGTATGTACCTGTTGGTCTCTACACAGGTATATTAAAAGAAAATCTTTTCCTTTTTATCAACGACTACCTGATGCCAGCGACTACGTACGCGTGGATTTAGGTTTTTAAAAAAAATACATCTTTATGAAAAAGAAATACGCATTTATTATGCAGTTATGATTATTAAATAAAATTACGAAAACCGACAAGGCCGTATGAGATTGATGCCTTTGCTTTTCCGACAAAAAAATATTAGTCTAGTTCTTCAAATACATAAACGTTAAGTTTATTTTAATTTATTTTTATAAATAAGTTAATGTTCTAAAAATACGTTTAATAAATGCTTATCTCATATTATTATTGTGTTAATTTTTTCGCAAATGGTACGAAAAGTAGAGTATTTACCTCGGTGATAAAGCTGTCTTAGTCTTGGGTGAACTTAAATCCCTCGCTACACTCGCGATTTAAATCGCCACCCGCGACAGAAGACACTGCTTTATCCCCTTGGTTAATAATCTACTAATTTGTTTTTAAAGGTCTTTTTAAAATTGTGCCAGGGACCCTGAAGTAAGTTTGCAAAACCTGTATCTCAGGGTCCCCGAAATAAACTATACCCATGGATGGCAATAGAAAAAAGAAATATAAGTGTCATATTGAATTAATACAGTGTATTTAATTAGTATTTGTAGTTTTATTTAGGTGTTTCCTATACTATTAACATTTGAATTGCAATCTTTGCGACCGATAACAACATCAAACAAATGGTAATGGTGCCAATAGCCTAAATGTGCGAGTTAGGTACTAATGTGGTTCATATCAGTGATGTAATGTGTTTATATTAGCAATTATCTATTATGAGTTCAGTCGGTTTGTAGTTTGTTAGGCTGGTTAGTTCATCGTCTTCAATAAGTATATCAGCTACTTCCGTATGTGGTGTTGGTATTTACATTTCTATGTCAAAATTTTGATTTCATGTTCCATCGATGTTCCGCGCGATTCCCTACGAGAGATATTTAAGGAATTCCCAATATACCTATTTACAATAATATAATTTTTGTACGACAAAACATTCACAGTTACAAAAAAATCTGTGATCTCCATGATAGGCAAACTAGAAACAAAAATAAGCTAGCTACTCCTGCGCTCCGCCTCTGGAAGGTGGGAAAGTCATTTGTGGGAATGAGTGTAATATTTTATAATAAAATTCCACAAGCAATTTTAGACTTGCCTTTAAACAAGTTTAAAAAATGTGTTAAAAGTATGCTCCTAAAAAAAGCATATTATACAGTCGCAGACTATGTAAACGATAAAAAAGCTTGGATTTGACTCGCTCCAGCAATGCACGGGGCTGCAATGGCTTGTATAGTACGGTATAATAACATTGTAAATTGAATAATTAAAAAGAGCAACCGCCGACTTTCTTGCTGGTTCTTCTCGGTAGGAACGGCATTCCGAACAAGTGGTAAATTAAAACTACCTGACTATTCATAAGCACTTGTAAAAAGTTTACATGAATAAAAAAAACATTCTATTCTATTCTATTCTATTAGACATCAATCTTGATTTAATCAATATTTTTATGTTATGGCAACATCAGTACCCTTATTATAAATGCGAAAGTGTGTTTGTATGTTGGTTTGTCCTTCAATCACGTCGCACGTCGTTTTTCTTCATTAAATGTACCTACCTACTTAATATTAGTGTAGTTTCCTTATTGTTTCTTGGGGTCATCATTATCTCAAATAAACTACATAATATTAAGTAGGTAGCCATGTTCTTTTCCTTGTCATCATAGCTTCCGATGCTTGTTAGGATAGGTATACCTATATGACGTGAATATGTTTATTTATATAATCTAATCATACATTATTATATATTTATTATACCTATTGTGTTCAATTTTAGTTTCATGATTGTTTTATATTTTCTTTTATTTGATCTTTTAATGTTGTTTTTGGAAATGGTAACTTATTTACTGAATGAAAACTTCTTTTGAATCGTCACTATCAGAGATCTGTTCATTAGTAAATAAAATTAATATTATCCTTAACATCTATATTAATCCATACTAATATTGTAAATACGAAAGTATGTTTGTCTCTCTGTCTGTCTGTCTGCTAGCTTTTCACGGCTCAACCGTTCAACCGATTTTGACGAAATTTGGTAGGTACAGAGGTAGCTTGCAACACGGGGAAGGACATAAGCTACTTTTTATCCCGGAAAATTTAAGAGTTCCTACAGGATTTTTAAAAACTTAAATCCACGCGTACGAAGTCGCGGGCATCAGCTAGTATAAAAACATGTCGTTTAGCCACGAAATAAGCTTAAAATCATTAGTGAAAATAACCGAAGTAGAAACTCTGTAACTTACACTACAGACACACAGAGTTGCGTGTAGTACTTACACGCAACTCTGTGTGTTGTGTGTAAGTACTATCCAACACACCTAGTTTCTCCTTTCACCAAAGGTTGCCTGGTAGAGATTGCTGTGAGCAACAAGGCCGCCTTTGCATACAATTTTTTTTTTAGTTTTAGTTTCTTTGTTTTTTGTCATGTTATGTAATATTTTTGTGTGCAATAAAGTTTTTTTTTTTTTTTTATAAAAGCGCTTTTAAGTTTTAGAGCGCTACAAAAATTCAGAAAAGTAAGATCCGAAAACGTTCACTAAATCATTTCAAAAGTACAATCAGCCAGAATACCCTATCATTTCTATCTATTCTATCTATCTCAGTAGTATGAAGAGTTAGCTTACCTGTGCACGGGGTCCGGGCCCAGTCCGCTGTCGTTGCTGTTCTCGCAGGCGTCGGGCGGGCGGACAGCGTGTGTGTTCGTGTAGTGGCCCAGTTTCCCGAATTTCCCGAGGTGGGCATTCTTCCCGGGGTGCACCGTCTTCCCGGCGTGGAACATCTTCCCCGGGTGGGCGCGCTTATGCGGCGCGCGCATTACCTTTCTGTGCACGCGTGCGCTCATTGTTGCGGACGTGGACATGGTCATTTTCATGCCTGTCGACAAACATCGAGTGTTAGATCGACGTTAAGGTGGAAGACATGGTCTGCCCGCGAAATTCAAATTTAATTTGGTTTTTCGCAATTTGTAAACTAATACGACAAAGTAGGCTTATGGCATTCAAATTGAGCTCCTAGCAGTATCATCTTCACAGGCTTATATAAAAATCTTTACTTGAAAGTGTCCAGTTTAAGAAATTAGTCAAAATAATGAGTTTGATGTGAGCTACTCACAAATTAGTCATTATTTTGACTAATTTCTTAAACTGGACACTTTCAAGTAAAGATTTTTATATATAAACCTGTGAAGAGGATATTGCTAGGGGCGAAATTTGAATGCCATAAGTCTACGTTGTCGCATTAGTTTACAAATTGTGAAAAACCAAATTAAATTTGAATTTCGGGGGCAGACCCGTGTATTGGGCCTTAAAAGGAGATGCTTCAGGCTTAAGCAGACAAAAAGCGCGACTGTGTCGGGTTTTAATTCTTACGACTCGTAAGCCATAACGCATTGCAAGCAATTTCTTAAATCTAAACTAGTATTTTTTATTCCATTACAAGTTATGTTAGGACTTGTCTGCGATCTTACTTGGAGGTAAGTGATGATGCAGTCTAAATTGGAAGTGGATTAACTTGGCAGCTTTTATTAAACCCTTAGTAGCATCGTACCGGAACGCACGGTAAATCGCTTGACGGCATTAGGTACTAGTGTAGCTAGGGCAAGCAAACATGCAGCACATTTTTTGTGATATGCAATTATTAATAATTATGTGAGCAAAACATGCTGAACTTTACTGTTACTATTTATCATAGTGTGTCGAGACGCTAAAGCGATCTCTTCCAGGCAACCTTTGACGAAAGGAATCACGAAAGCACGGGTTGGTGCTGCAACCCAATGGCCCTAGCCTAGGTATATATTACTATAAATTAGACTACAAGCACATATATGATGAGTTGGCATGTGGCCTAAATCCAGATAAAATCGGTAGAACCACATTTTTAACCGACTTCAAAAAAGGAGGAGGTTCTCAATTCGTCGGAATCTTTTTTTTTTTTTTTTTTTTAAGTATGTTCCCCGATTACTCGAAGACGCCTGGACCGATTTTGAAAATTCTTTTTTTGTTTGAAAGGGTATACTTCAAAGTTGGTCCCATTTAAATTTGGTGAAGATCTGATGAACATCTTCGAAGATAGATACTGGAACTCCTCAACGGATAAGAGTAAATTGCTCGCTATCAGTGTAATAGCTTAGTAAACAGTAGATTTTTAACCAGTCATAGCATAATTCCATGGGGCCACTAAAAATTGTGAAATAAATTTTTTTTACAAAAAAAGTAAAAACCGACTTCGATACACAAACACTAAAAATTGAAAAATAATTTAATTTATTACCGAATATATTATGTATACAAGAGTTAATATAGTTCCATGATAATATTTTTTGGGGTCGGTGCCAATGAGGTGCCATTGTGGAGTCTCATAAAAATATGAAGTCTAGACGATTCGCGCAGCTAAAGCTAATTGGCACCGGCACCAAAAAGTATTATTATGGAACTATATTAACTCGTGTATACATAATATATTCGGTAATAAATTAAATTATTTTTAAATTTTTAGTGTTTGTGTATCGAAGTCGGTTTTTATTTTTTTTATGTGTTGAAATTCTTAATTTAGCTGTCCATATTCCTTTGCAGCCACGGCCTTGAACTAGGTTTAAAAGATAATGATTCTCTAGGTCGCACCAGGGTGACTAAGCAGCATTATGGCCAATTCACATTACGCCAGAAGTGATATCCATCCATACTAATATTATAAACTAGGTGATGCCCGCGACTTCCTTCGCGTGATTTGGGTTTTTAAAAATCCCGTGGGAACTCTTTGATTTTCCGGGATAAAAGTAGCCTATGTCCTTCCCCGGGATGCAGGCTATATCTGTAACAAATTTCGTCAAAATCGGCCGAACGGATGGGCCGTGAAACGCTAGCAGTCAGACAGACAGACAGACAGACAGACACACTTTTGCATTTATAATATTAGTATGGAAGTATGGATGGATGTGAAAGTGTGTCTGTCTATCTGCTACCTTTTCACGGCCCAACAGTTCAACTGATTTTGATGAAATTTGGTACATAGCTTACATCCCGGGGAAGGAAAGAGACCCCGGAACATTTAATCCCGGAAAATCAAAGAGTTCCTATAAGCCGTTCTATTACTAACACTATAGTATTGAAATATGAATTTTGAATTTGAATGAAACATTTAGGGATTAGATGATTTCAGATGCACATGATTCCAAATGCACTGCATTCATTACATTAGTTAGATAGCTAAATACACGAGGTTTGACGGCTCTAAATTAAACTTAAAACTGTCGAACTGTGTCTGTCCTTTTCATATTATATTAGTAAGAAGAGGAATGCGAATGCTCTAAAATTTAGTTGTGCACAGAATCAGTACCAATGTGTACTAGCCATTAAAGATAGTGATCGGCGGTAAAGACGACAAAGTCGTAAATCTAAGTGCTGCTGTGAATAATGAAACAATTGAAACTCCTAATCGTAACAGATGTTTTTTATTTTCGTCAGGTTTGGATTCGGTTATGATTGTATCTAGGTATTTTTGAAGTAAGACTTCTTTAGGTGAAGTTTGATAACTCGCATCATTTTAGGCGTAGTTCTTGCATTTCATGAAGGCCACTGACTCATGCTTGTGTTTAAATCGTATCGGTATACCAAAGGTACACACAATGTGTGCGTTTGACAGCGCTTGCTTGCGACTGATTGGTCCGACATGCACGCACACTTACGCAATGACCATGTAAACGACGTCACCACAAGTAAAGTTCACTAGCCTTCGTAGAATGCAAGATCTGTACTTCAATATATCATTTATATTTGAACCTCAGATGTAGAATTGGTCCAGAGACCAATAGCTACTTTTAATTAAAACACAACTAAGTAAACATTTCAATTTCCACACCGGTTAAGAGAATTAAAATAATTCTCTCGTAGCCATACAAATTACAAAGTAAAACGACGTCCTTCGTAATGTGCGTCAAACGTCTTAATTGAAGGCCATTATAACAAATTGCTCCAATAAGTAGCTACTGCCCGCGTTTTAAGCTTTCAATTCACGATCCGGTTTCACTCCGGTTCTGTTTTACACTAATTTTGAAGTAAAACTTTTTTAAGCGCAACTTGAGAGAGTAACGCAGATCTTTTTAACCGACTTCAAAAAAAGGAGGAGGTTCTCAATTCGTCGGAATCTTTTTTTTTTTTTTTTTTTTTTTTTATTTATGTTCCCCGATTACTCAAAAACGCTTGGACCGATTTTGAAAATTCTTTTTTTGTTTGAAAGGGTATACTTCAAAGTTGGTCCCATTTCAATTTGGTGAAGATCTGATGAACATCTTCGAAGATAGATACTGGAACTCCTCAACGGATAAGAGTAAATTGCTCGCGATCAGTGTAATAGCTTAGTAAACAGTAGATTTTTAACCAGTCATAGCATAATTCCATGGGGCCACTAAAAATTGTGAAATAAAAATTTTTTACAAAAAAAATAAAAACCGACTTCGTTACATAAACACTAAAAATTGAAAAATAATTTAATTTATTACCGAATATATTATGTATACAAGAGTTAATATAGTTCCATAATAATATTTTTTGGGGTCGGTGCCAATGAGGTGCCATTGTGGAGTCCCATAAAAATATGAAGTCTAGACGATTCGCGCAGCTAAAGCTAATTGGCACCGGCACCAAAAAGTATTATTATGGAACTATAATAACTCTTGTATACATAATATATTCGGTAATAAATTAAATTATTTTTCAATTTTTAGTGTTTATGTAACGAAGTCGGTTTTTATTTTTTTTGTAAAAAATTTTTTTCAGACGGAAGAAGAGTTCATAGGTCACTTGGGCAGAAAATGGCTGCCAAACAATCAGCTATTTTGAAGTCGCCATCTTTTATCGGGGTGGTACCATTAGTGGTTAGTACCGTAGATTAAAAGCTCTATTTTTAGTTACAACTATTTACTCCTGCGCGCGTTAGTTTTTACTTTAACCTCGCGTAAGGGCTACATGCATATTTTTTTCGATAACAAATTAATCCAGGACTGTGATTTCACTTGGTGACTTGATGCAGTTTAAGTTGGGCAAATCCTCATAAAGTCGACATTGGGCTTGGCATTGGTTGTGGGTACATTTTATCCACAACATTTAGCTGTATTATTACAATCTCAATTGTTATGATTGGCTGAATTTGTGCGATCCTTGTTGCAACAATGCATTGTAGCCAATAGTAAGCGTGCGTCCACCAATCAGAGGTGATTGCGATCGTGACATTGTAGCTGTTATTCTCTCGCAATCGCGCAGTTGACACAACACATTTTAGACGTTGTTTAAGTTAATTTTTCAATAATTGGGAATTGAATTGATTGAAGTTAATTTTTAAGACGTTATTTCTGTAATAGTTTATTGTGTAAGATCAACTAACAAAATCAATTTCTTTTCTATTCATTCGTCTGCATGCAATTGTTTAGTTTCAAATCTGAACCGGACTGCAACCGGGGTCCGGGACCGTGTAGACAGAACCTAAGTGGTATTGTTTTAAGACTTTTAAGTGAGTTGAGGAGTAGTGATTGTGGGATGACTAACATTCAACGTTTATCAATTTACGAACAAAAGTATACAATTTAACATAGGAATATCTTTACTTGGTGTTTTGGAAGATTTTCGTTTAGGTCATTACCATTGAAATTAAAGTAATTTTAGCTGATTTTCATAAGTTATTTTTAGATACCTTAAGACGTAGTATACTACAATTATTTTAAAGTATGCTTATAAAATTATTACTACACACTTGAAAAGAGAATTAACTACACGTTACTACTGATTAATTATAATATAAGAAGCAGCTACTATCTTGAATATGAATTCCGATGTTAGATTTTTATTTGCCAAATACTTTGTTGTCTTCTTTGACAAAATAAAGGTTTTATAAAGTAAAGATGAGTATTTATAGGTCCATGAGTAAACTGTTATCATTTTGTTCGTAATTTTTCGTAATAACTTACGAAACTACATAATCACTGAGATACGGAATAGGCCTGCAGATTATGAAACTTGTTATAAAACTTTTGTTTCATAACACGTCCACTAGTATCTGTATAAGATTTCTTGTTGCGTCCATTTCTAGGGACAGCGGAAAAACGGACAGTGGCCTATGAGGTTACCGCAGCAGGAATTACTACCCTTTTTAGGGTTCCGTACCTCAAAAGGAAAAACGGAATCCTTATAGGATCACTTTGTTGTCTGTCTGACAAGAAAACTATAACTATAACAGACTTTTAGAGCGTTGCCCCTGTCGTTGAGACCGACAAAACGTCATATATGTAGCCTGTAGGTATGAGTGACAGACAACGCTCTACAAAGCAGAAATGTCATTCTAACTAAAGGCCGATGTACATTACTTTCGGCCGCGTACTATACCTACGTATTTTCAATTATTTACAAGTTAAATTACTTCCAATTATTATAAAATCCATTTAATTATCATGTTGCTCATTAAAAAGTATTAATTCTTATAATTAAGAAACTATTTAGGTTATCTAAACTATTAGTGACAAACAAATATCAATAATGGACTCGGGTCATAGGTATCGCCATTGAGTTGTCGCATTACTAGAGGTACTTTGACGACCTCCTTGGCGCAGTGGTAAGCGCTGTGGTCTTATTAGTGGGAGTTATAAAAAAAAAACTATCAATTATGTGCATATACAGCATTGCAAAGGTCTCCGGTTCAAATTTTTTAACAACAATAATCCATGCAAATTGACGACCTCCCTGGCGCAGTGGTGAGCGCTGTGGTCTTATTAGTGGGAGGTCCCGGGTTCGATTCCTGGCAGGGGTTTGGAATTTTATAATTTCTAAATTTCAGGTCTGGTCTGGTGGGAGGCTTCGGCCGTGGCTAGTTACCACCCTACCGGCAAAGCCGTGCCGCCAAGCGATTTAGCGTTCCGGTACGATGCCGTGTAGAAACCAAAGGGGTATGGGTTTAATAAAAACTGCCATACCCCTTCCAGGTTAGCCCGCTATCATCTTAGACTGCATCATCACTTACCATCAAGTGAGATTGCAGTCAAGGGCTAACTTGTATCTGAATTTAAAATTAAAAAAAAAAAAAATAGTGAAGAAAATACATTACAAACTTTCAACTAGTTATCGATGCAAATAGTGAAGAAAATATATTACAAACTTTTAACATTATCGTTTTTGGTGAAACAGTTTGCGCCTCTAGTTAAATTACAACATCTCCCTGGGTATCCCACTGCAAGACGCATGTCACACATAAAGTACCTAATGTACGGAGTTCGTTACCCTGCAGTCTGACGTCTAGACATAGGCTGGTCAAATAGAAATTTCCTTACATGTAAACAAACATCTTTTTTTTAAATAGACATAGCGAGCAAACGAGCAGGCGGGTCACCTCATGTTAAGTGATTACCGCCGCCCATGAACATTTGCAGCACCAGAGGAACCGCAGATGCGTTGCCGGCCTTTAAGGAATTTGTTGGTCCGCCCGTTGAATAACCCCATGTTGTAATCTAGTGGTAACACCGCCGATGGGAGTTGGTTCCACAGTTTGCATGTGCGTGGAAAGAAGGATCTGGCACAGCGAATGATCGAAGTCATCTGTAGAACATCTACAGAGTTATACCACACGAGTTATCTACTCATTGTGGTTATACTTGGAGTTTTGCAATCGTGTATACTCTACTAGCTTATACTCGCGACTTCGTCCGCGTGGACTACACAAATTTCAAACCCCTATAATTAACCAACCCCCCCCCTCCCTAAGTGGAAATAGGGGTTTGAAATTAATTTAATTTTCAAAAACCTAATATTGAATAGCTATACAAATTTTAAACCCCTATTTTATCGCCTTAGGGGTTGAATTTTCAAAAATCTTTTCTTAGCAGATATCTACGCTATAATAGCTATCTACATGCCTTTCAGCCCGATCTGTCCAGTTCTTTGAGCTGTGCGTTGATAGATCAGTCAGTCAGCTTTTCCTTTTATATATTTAAGAAGACAGAAAAACTAATAAAAATATTTGACCGAAAACTATAGTCACTTATCGGTAAGGCAATGTCTGAGAATGTCTAGATAGTGAAGTGGACAAAAATATTAAATACTAATCTAATTCTTGTTGGACCGTCTATCGCTATTCGCAAACAATGGGCTAAACCGTTTGTATTTGTTGTTTAAAATTGAAAAACCTGACTGCAGCGCCAAAAAACAAACTAAAAAGCATAATTTTTCGCATTAGAACTTTTTTTTTTTTCAAATTTATAGGTAGCAATGTCACTCGGTATAAAAGATGTAAAGATTCTCACGATACTCATAAAATACATCATCCAAATCTGTTCACTTTAGGCGTTTAGAAGTTATGGTGTAATAAAGAAACTCACATACATAGGTACACTATATACATATAGTTCAGGCACGCAGAAAATAACATCCATTCTAGTATTATAAATGCGAAAGTGTGTATGTCTGTCTGTCTGTCCGCATGTCTGTCTGCTAGCTTTTCACGGCACATCCGTTTAACCGATTTTGATGAAACTTGGTATTGAGATAGCATGCATCCCGGGGAATGACATAGCCTACTTTTGATCCCGGAAAATAATTGAGATAAAATTAATGTTAAAGAGTTCCCACGGGATTTTCAAAAACCTAAATCCACGCGGACGAAGTCGCGGGCATCATCTAGTTTTCATATAATTTTTAGAAGATGAAACAATGGAATGGACAGCTATCATAATTACTTTTACACAACTCATTACCGAAAATATTTATTAAATTACCCAAACAACAGGTCGCAATTAACAAAGGTTTTTAATTAAATAATTTGGCAGAAAATTATCCACTGTTTTGCCCATTAGGTAGATATACAAAAACAACTGATTTTAACTTGAAACGTGAAAACAATTTGACACGGTCCCTCGCGTCAGTTTTGATAAAATCACCATTTTAAATATGCATGAACTGTCTCTATCAAATTTGAATTTCATTAATATTTAGCGATTGGGAAATTTTTGACCGAGACGAAGTGAACGACCATTGCTTCACCATGCATGCAGGACGGGACGAGAGTGGACCCTGCTGTGAAAATGCCATACAGCTGAGTCATCCATAGGAAACCACCTTGTTTTATTTTAATAAAAATGGCGAGCGAACGAGCAGGCGTGGGTCACCTGATGTTAAATGATTACCGCCGCCCATGAACATTTGCAGTACCAGAGGAACCACCAATGCGTTGCCTGCCTTTCAGGAATTTGTTGGTCCGCCCCTGGAATAACCTCATGTTGAATGGGAAGTGGAAGGGCCCCACAACCCTCGAGGGCCGGGGGCCAAAAGAAAAATTCGTGCTCGTTTTATTAAATTGCAAATAAATAGATTTAATTTGGGGGGTGCCGAAAAGTCAAATTGCTAATACCTACCTAGATTTGATTTGGAGGGGTTCCGAAAAGTAAAAAATATGTACTCCCATGGGCAATATCTAAATAGCTATTATGACGTAGGCACCCGATAAGAAAGGATTTTTTTAAATTCAACTCCTAAGGGGGTGAAATAGGGGTTTGAAATTTGTGTAGTCGCGAGCATAAGCTAGTTACAAAAATTTCGCGCTCGCTTCGCATGCGCTTTATCAATCCCAGAGGCTGAGATCTATAGAGCGCACTTTGACTTTGCTCAGACTTAAGATTGAGTTAAAACGAGACAGATTTATGTGAGAGATATAACTCTATCTTGAGTGCGCTCAATAGATCTCACCCTGAGTGCTTAGATTTGATTGTGCCTTGTGGGGAGCCGAAAAGGACACAAGGCAGGCAGGCGCAGGATAACTTTCTCACCCTGGCACCGAATATGCTTGTGACAATCATGTGGCGTCAATCGTCATAGGTGTATTGCGACTTTGCATGCATTGCACCGTAATAGTTGTGGCACCGTGGCCTGGCACGTGACAATTACAAATTTAAATCGAAGCTAGCGAGAAACGACGCTATTGTACAATCCGTATACATAATATATGATTAGAGTGTCTATCTTCTCTTCTTCTTAAAACAAGTCTTACAACTTCTTCTTAAGTAAAACATATTGAAGTAAAACTTCTTTAGGTGAGACTTGAGGGTTACTCAGATCTTTTTTCGTAGTACACCCCTTCCGCTTTCTTTAATTTTTATAATATCCTCTACCCTAAGGTTGCCCGGAAGAGATCGCTATTTTAGCTATAAGGCCGCCTATTGTACATGCTATCTTTGTTATATGTCTATTGTTTTGGTTTTGGTTTACAATATAAAGCATATTTTACTTTTACTTTACTTTACTTTTTTCAGATGCAGGAAGTAGCGTTCGCCTCACTTCCGTCCGTCCGTATTTAAAATTGTCGCCAAACAGAACGGCTGTTTTAAATTGTCATATTTTATTGAGGTATTTTAAATTACCAAGTAGTTGGTGCCATAGCTTAAAAGTCTACTTTTTACTTGCAATAGGTAAAAAAAACTTTTGCCGATTCATTTTCAAAAATGGAATCCCGCGCGCGTTTAGTTTTGATTTACTTCAACCGCGCGTACAGGTGACTTTTAATTTTAACAATTTTATTTTTAACTTTTTTGGTGTTAAAATAGCGGAAAAAGGAAAATGAGAAATCGAGTTTAGCTTTTAAATCAAAAATTAAAATACTCGATAAAGATGGCGATAATCCGGCATTTATTTCTTTGAATCCGAATAACATTATAAGTATACTTACCTATTTGTGAGAAATATCTACTAATATTTTATTTTATTTTATTTTATTTTATTGGTTTGCTAACAGATAGTACACATATTATAAAATAACAATTACAATTCACAGAGAAAAAATTTAGAGTGTACACCCACTGGCAAACCGGCATGCATTTTAAAAGTTTGCAAGTGCGGGAATTACCAGTTAACTTAAAGCTAAAAATACAAATATGAAAAAAAAAAAAAAACACTGCAATTTACAATAGTACTAAATATTAAATACTGAATATAACATAAAACAAGAAAAATAAGAAAAATTACGAAGAAGCATACATATATTTTAAGCAATATTTTTTAAGTAGGTATACCATAAAACGAATGTCTTGCATCGCTAAATTATACATGTATTTATGTTATATATTCAATATGTTAATTAATACATTGATGAAATGATAACCGATAGCCATGGGAGACGTGAAAAGTGCAATAACAGATGGCCATAACTAAGTTGTTAGCATAAACGATGTACCGACGACTGACGACGCGCGACGGTGCTACCCGCCCACGCAGTCGATGTAAGCCTGGTATGCAAATATCGTCAAAGTAAGTGTTCATAATACCATCGATATAAGACATGTAAGTCATAGATACACAGTTACAGTAGCTTACAGCCGTACTCAGAGTCGCTAATCGTTACTTAAGATTGAGTTAAAACGAGACAGATTTATGTGAGAGATATACCTCTGTCTCGTTTTAACTAAACTTAAGTAACGATTAAGCGACTCTGAGTGCGGCTGTTAGACTGAAAAAGTGAGTTTGGGCTAAACTAGTATCTATCTATTTTGAAATAAACGACTTTTAATTTAAGGAAATTGTTTAATTTGTCGAAAATAAAAACGTTCGATGCTTAAAAATAAATAATTTAAGCGTTATTTATAAGTACTAACTGTGTTTTTTGGGTTTCGCATATCAACGTTATCAAAGTTCACAAAACTGCAAGGTTAATGACCCGGGTTGGGGCGCGTAAACAAACATTATGGTAAAAACAAGACTCGAGCTTTCGCTTAGGTGTCATAAAAACAACCTTCAAGTCACCTGTTTCTAACCCCCAACGCAAACAGAGGGGTGCTATAAGTTTAACGTGTGCATCTTTTTTTTTAATAGAGATAGCGAGCAAACGAGCAGGCGGGTCACCTGATGTTAAGTGATTACCGCCGGCCATGAACATTTGCAGAACCAGAGGAACCGCAGATGCGTTGCCGGCCTTTTAGGAGTATGTTGGTCCGCCCGTTGAATAACCCCATGTTGTAATCTAGTGGGAACACCGCCGATGGGAGTTGGTTCCACAGTTTGCATGTGCGTGGAAAGAAGGATCTGGCACAGCGGAGCATCTGTGTGTTTGTTTGCGGCATATTAGCGCTCAAAGGGAATGGGCTGATTTTAAATTAATTTACTTATTAAGATTTATTTGGCAAATTCAACAATTGACAATCAAAAAGTTGTAGCTATTGTAAATAAAAGGCTTTGATTTTGTGGTCTTTTTTATTTTGTTCTATTACTAGTGCACGACTGCGATTTCACCTGGTGGTGAGTGATGATGCAGTCTAAGACGGTAGCGGGCTAACTGGAAGGGGTTTGGCAGTTATTATTACACCCATTACCTCATATCTAAATCAGTACACTTATTATAAATGTGAAAGTGTGTTTGTTTGTTGGTTTATTGGTTTGTCCATGGTTTGGTGTAGTCCACGTGGACGAAGTCGCGAGCACAAGCTAGTCGGTTTCTAAACGGCATCGTACCGGAACGCCACTTTGCTTGACGACACGGCATTACTGGTAGGGTGGTAACTAGCCACGGCCGTAGCCTCAGAGCAGACCATCACAATTTAGAAATAATAAATTTAAATTACGAAATGACCCCTGCCGGGAATTGAACCTCAGGCAGGTCGTATACTTATTGTATATCGTCGTATAACGGTCTATTACGAAACAGAGTAAACTATAGTACAGTCACGGTAATGTTATCTATGCAGTATTCCAACTTCATACAAACGGGCGAAACGCGAGCTATACCTACCTACGCGCCTCGATGTCGCGGTGCGCTCGCGGTGCAGCCAGTCGCGACTGTGCCGCAGTGACGAACGGAAGGTGTTTTGTTTTTTTAATAACCGCGCGATTTTTTCACTAAAATAAGTTCAAGTACATATTTAATATGACAAGTACATATTTAAACACAAAGTAGGCAAATGACTAGTACATATTTAATATGACAAGTACATATTTAAACACAAAGTAAGCAAATGTAATTAAAATGCCGGAGGCGGGCAGCCCTATCGCATGTTTACGTACCGCGCTGCTGTAGGTATTTATTTCAAAGATACGGCAGAGTTACAATACTGCATAGCCGTACTGCGTTACCGTGGTACAGTACAGCCGTCCCACTCAAATAATCCCCCCTCCCAGTAGTTTATCATTACGGAATAGGTAGCACACGAGTACATATATAGACCAGAGGGGAAGCTTCATACTAGCGGCTGGCTGTAGGTTCACTCACTCTAGCGCAGCTCACGCACACCACGACGTGTCACGGACGCTCCGTTTGCCGCCAAACTGGGCGCACGGAGCGTCCGTGGCAAGTAGTGGTGTGCGTGAGCTAGTGTGAAGCTTCCCCTCTGGTCTATAATATCTACTCGTGTGATAGGTAGTAACCGATAAGAGAAGCTAAGCAAACGATCGACATAATCCGCACGGGGCGATACAATGTAAACATATATGCATTAATACAGCGGCAACTAGGTCAGGGCGAGGACATTATCGTCGGGCCGAAGCGCGACGATACGGGCTGCGATAGCCCTAAATATTTACTCGCAAACACATTTCGTATGCAGTTATTGAAAACACGTTGAAAACATCATCATCATCATTACTGAGCACGGGATTCCTCTCAGAATGATAAAAGTGAATGAGTGAGAAACAAATAGCAACACTGGATATTATCCACACTTCCACACTCCATACTAATAGTATAACTATTGAGAGCAACTTTTGACATATGCATCTCTTTCTTTTACACGGAATGTACATTTATTGTGCGTTTCTTGCATGTTTCTTGAGAGAGAAAATCGCCGATAGTTAGGGCCGGTTGTTTCAACAAACTGACGGACACGTAACCTTTAAATATGGCGCTAACGAACGTAAGTAAAGAAAAAGCGTTGATTCAGCATCTATTAGCGCTAACGTTCGTTAAAAAGTTACGTTTACGTTAACCAGTGCTGGCGCCATTGGTGATCGTTAAATCAGTTCGTAACTTCATACTTCTTACAAACGGAATGTTTTATTTACAAATTATAATGGAATCAATTTAATTCAAAGCTATAAGCTTTTTTTTTTATGTATTATTATTACAATAAAACTTAAAGCTAGCCTTATCTAATTACTATATAAATCATGACCGCGTGGAATGGTGCCAAGAATACTGGCTGCATTTCCGCGCTGGACAGCCAGGCTGATCCGTTGCGCAAAAAATGAGCCAGCCCTTCTGTCACCAGATGAGGCTATTAATCGCGGTGAAATGTCTCGTAAAAAATTTTTAGCACTAAGACTCCATGGCCCCAGGGTCTCCACGGCAAACGGCACAAAAATGTAACTCTCTATAAGAGAGGCATACTTGCGCCGCTTGCCGTTTTCAGCTGTTTCTGCTGCGGCTCCCGGTCTTGATGCTGTCTTCCTGGTATGACACGGGGCCAATGTGTCAACGCAAGTTGCGTCCCACATTATCGCCCGTCCCCGTTCCCAGGGAACCAGCGTCAATCCATCAGGTCTCTTGCCATCATTCCGACTAATCCCTGCCGGCTCAATGAGCGCAGGAATATTTATGGTGGCAAGAGCTCTTTTAATTGTATCGTTATTCAAAGCTTATTTAATTAAATTAACAGATGTTAAAGTTCGTCTACGTCTGTTAAATTTTAACGGACGTATCTTACGAAGACCAATGGTTTGAAACAACCGGCCCTTAGTCGTTTTCTCGCCGGGCGGTCGGTCCACTGCCTGTGAATATCTACACAGGTATTTATGTGCCGATTTTTTGTAACGATGAGTATTGTGTGAATGCGATGGAACCAAAATAATAAACAAAGCTATAAATAAAGTTTTAAAAGCAATTTAATACCTACCTACAGCTAAACAGTTTCTTGAATGGGTATTTTATTGAATAAAAAATTAATATAAAATCTTGTTCTAGGGTTCGATATCAAAATGGTAAAAAAGGAACCTAGGTGCGACTAATTCCGTTTGCCCGTCTATCAGTCAGTCACACCTACTTGTGGAATTCAGTAGGTAGGTATAAATAGTCTATATTATCTAAATATATAAAATTTTTACAAAAAAAATAAAAACCGACTTCGTTACATAAACACTAAAAATTGAAAAATAATTTAATTTATTACCGAATATATTATGTATACAAGAGTTAATATAGTTCCATAATAATACTTTTTGGTGCCGGTGCCAATTAGCTTTAGCTGCGCGAATCGTCTAGACTTCATATTTTTATGGGACTCCACAATGGCACCTCATTGGCACCGACCCCAAAAAATATTATTATGGAACTATATTAACTCTTGTATACACAATATATTCGGTAATAAATTAAATTATTTTTCAATTTTTAGTGTTTATGTAACGAAGTCGGTTTTTATTTTTTTTGTAAAAATTTTTTATTTCACAATTTTAAGTGGCCCCATGGAATTATGCTATGACTGGTTAAAAATCTACTGTTTACTAAGCTATTACACTGATCGCGAGCAATTTACTCTTATCCGTTGAGGAGTTCCAGTATCTATCTTCGAAGATGTTCATCAGATCTTCACCAAATTGAAATGGGACCAACTTTGAAGTATACCCTTTCAAACAAAAAAAGAATTTTCAAAATCGGTCCAGGCGTTTTTGAGTAATCGGGGAACATACATAAAAAAAAAAAAAAAGATTCCGACGAATTGAGAACCTCCTCCTTTTTTTGAAGTCGGTTAAAAAGGAAAAGGTGACTGACTGACTGATCTATTAACGCACAGCTCAAAGTACTGGACGGATCGGGCTGAAATTTGGCACGCAGATAGCTATTATGACGTAGTCATCCGTTAAGCACGGATTTTTGAAAATTCAACCCCTAAGGGGGTGAAATAGGGGTTTGAGTGTAGTCCACGCGGACGAAGTCGCGAGCATAAGCTTGTTTAATCAAAATATTACTAAATATTTGATTGGATATTTCAAAGCTACGGAACCCTCGGTGGGAGAGTCTCACACTGGGCCGATTTTTAAATACGGATTACATATATCTATAAATAGATCATAATAATATTATTTACGCGTTGAATTCATGAATAAGCTCGTAAGAATAATAGTTATAACGAAGTTGTAAAAAATGCAGACAAAATAACGTAAATCCCATTGACGTCAGAGCACTTTTTGAATTATAAAAAGGTGGCCGCAAAAAAATGACCACCGATGAAAACAACATGACCTTAAGAGGAGTTTATTCGTGGTGCTCTCTTAACAAACGTAGTAGGTTCTCATTTTATTGCGGACTTCGTCCGCGTGGACTACACAAATTTCAAACCCCTTTTTCACTCCCTTAGGGGTTGAATTTTCAAAAATCCTTTCTTAGCGGATGCCTGCGTCATAATAGCTATCTGCATGCGAAATTTCAGCCCGAACCATCTAGTAGTTTGAGCTGTGCGTTGATAGATCAGTCAGTCAGTCAGTCAGTCACCTTTTCCTCTTATATATTTAGAAGAAGATTAATCAAACTCAATTTTGTAGCTACCTAGAAATTCTGTCTCTGGTTTTCCAGATTTGCCGGGAATCGAACCCGGGACCTCCCACTAACAAGACCACACCACTGCGAACAAGTTGACGAGTAGATATAGATAACTTAGTACCTAGTAAGTATATAAGTATTTAACCAGATCAGGGTAGACTGTAGGCAGTGGCGTGCAGCTCATAGAGGCATAAAAGCACTGCTTACCCAAGAAATAGTTACCCTAGTTGAAATAGCTTAATGCTCAATGTAAGTAGGTACCTTCCTAACTACTGCTTACCCTGGCTTTGAACCCTGTGCACGCCACTGACTGTAGGTGTGTGTAGAGGCTAACTAAAAATAATAATCGTTAATAACATGTAATGAAAATGAAATAAGAAAAAACCGGTCAAGTGCGTATAAATATATAATAAAAAAGCGAGAAGACGATGAATGGGAGAGGCAAAGAGCCACGCCCTGAAAAAACAGCTGTCTTCCTGAAGTAATGCTTCGTGCAATTCCGGGAAGCCGCGAGCGGAGTTATCGAAGAGTGGAGGAGGTTTATTAGTCAGTAGGCCACTGCGCAACATCTGCAGTGGAGTCGGGCATGCACAGTGCAATTCATGAGGGTTTTCCTCCTCCAAGAAAAAAAAATGCGTGGCGGGCCTCGCGCGGTTCCCACGGGATTTTTAACAAACCTAAATCCACACTGACGAATTTGTTGGCATCAGCTAGCAAAAATAAAATTAAAATTCCTTGTGCGTGCTGCATTTTAGCAGCCACAGCTCTGTAGAGCCTCTTACAGCACTGCAGGTGTGTCTGGTATACCTCATCATGAGTAACCCACCGCCGAATCACTACAGAGTACGGGTCTCCTCTAAGAGTGAAAGGGGTTTTGGCCATAGTCTACCACGCTGGCCATATGTGGATTGGTAGACTTCACACACCTTTGAGAACATTATAGAGAACTCTCAGGTGAAGGAAAACATCTTTTCCTGATAGTTTTCCTTCACCGTTAAAGCAAGTGATATTTAATTACTTAAAACGCACATAACTCCGAAAGTATGAGCTGCGTGCCCGGGGTCGACCCCCCGACCTCCGATTAGAAGGCGGACGTCCTAACCACTAGGCTATCACAGCTTTTTTTAGCCGGTATACCTACCGTAGTATAATTATTAACCGATTTGTCGATCGTTACATCTACATTAGACTCTCCGATAACGAGGTTTACTTACTGTACCCGTAGTACAAGATTTTACGTCTCACCAAACCAAACCAAATTCGAGAGTCGAAATACTTCCGCGTTACAGTAAACTGGATCTTAAATGCCTTGTTTTAAAGCACAAGTTTGTTTACACTTCTACAGCCAGCGCTCCAAGCGGAAACATTGCGAAATTAAAATCAGTGGCATTGAATATTTGACTTCAATTCAAGGCTGTTTAGGTCCATTTTACTGTAACGCGGAAGTATTTCGACTCTCGAATTTGGTTTCGTTTGGTGAGACGTAAAATCTTGTACTACGGGTACTGGAATGTATTCAGTTATCGGTTATCGCCCTTTGCGACTTCCCATTTGCCTCATATAGCTTGTGTGGGATGCCACGTGTGTGGATACACTGGCGCTGTCACACGTACAGGCGACCTCCGTGGCGGCCGGAGCGGCGGCTACTAAGGCAGAAAGGGCCAAGAGGCGCAAATATAGAAAATAGTTTCATATTTGTGCCTTTTGGGGTGGAGATCATGGGTTCGTGGGGCGAGGATGCTAGATCCTTTTTAAGGACCTTTCATCCCGTCTCGCGGAATCCACGGGGGACCGGAGGGCTGGCAGTTACCTCGGTCAGCATATTAGTCTGGCCATTCAACGAGGTAACGCTGCCAGCGTTCCCAGCACCCTGCCTCGTTGCGGTGGTTTAGATGATATTTTCGATTTGTAATTTTTATGTTCTAGAATAAGTTTGGTATTTTTGTTTTTGTATTTTCATTTGCATTAAAAACTATGATGCATAAAAATAAATAAAAATCTGTCTCATATAGTAGTTTAGGATTTTTTTAGTGAAATTCCTTTATTTTGTAAAAGTTCACTATATAGCGAATAAAACATCTGACTGACGCTAGAGGTCAACGAACGCTGCGAAAGTAGGCAATTCGGAGTCAATGCCACGTCGTAGGTGGGACATTGACCCCAGTTTTGAACGCTATACATTGCGGGTTTAAAAAATACTAAATCACTAAAATTTTGTTTAATTTGTTTTTGTAAGGAGTTTGCTCATTGCTGTAGTAGTAACGTTTTCCTAATGTTCACTTAATGCTTCGTATAAGCACAATAACAACAATTAAATAATTACGCTCGGGTAACTTCACGAAGGTTACAAATATACTAAGGTTATCGCCCTGCGCTGCAGCCTGCATTGGGTTTTTTTACAATTTGAATGTTCACTTCTTTATCAGTCCACTAGCTTATCCCCGCGACTTCGTCCGCGTGGACTACAAAAATTTCAAACCCCTGTTTTACCCCTTTAGGGATTGAATTTTCAAAAATCCTTTCTCAGCGCATATCTTCGTCATAATAGCTATCTGCATTGTAAATTTCAGACCCATCCGTTCAGAAGTTTGAGCTGTGCGTGTGCGTTGGTAGATCCGTCAGTCAGTTAGTCAGTCGCTTTTTAGTTTTATATTTAGTTAGGGGTCTGTGTTGAAGAGTCTTCGTGGTCATCATTTACAGTGCGACAAGGCTCTCTTGGCACTTGAATGACATTGACAGGGGGGCGCTGTTGGAGAACAAAGGCGACTATTCCAACAAGAACAAAGGGGACACTTGACGGCAACGTTAGTTCCGATTTTCGCCACTCGCCACGCGCCAAGAGCCTTGGCGCACTGTAGAATGTGACGAGATTAGATTTTGATGATAAAATTTACCGCTTTCTAGAAAAAAGGGGCACGACCGTAAAACCCGAACATGTCCGCCTCAAAGCCAGACGTCTGGCAACCCTAGCCATAGCTGCCGAATCTACATGAAATCACTCGCAGTCACATCCCGCAGACATTTGATTGGGAATAAAGATATCAGTCGAACAAGTTTTACGCCTATGCGTAATAACTTGATGCAATAAAACAGTCGTTAAATTGACGGCCTTGTTCGTTTATATCTTTATCATTATTCGTTATTGTTTAGTGCTGCCTGAAATAGTGTTGCTGGGCATTAAAATGATGAATCTTACAATATACCTACTTTAATAAGCCATCATCATCATCATCATAATCAACCCACGCTGGCCATGTGCGGATTGGTGGACTTCACACACCTTTGAGAACTTTTAGGTATGCAGGTTTCCTCACGATGTTTTCCTTCACCGTTAAAGCAAGTGATATAACGCACATATCTCCAAAAAGTTAGAGCTGCGTGCCCGGGATCGAACCCCCGACCTCCGATTAGAAGGCGGACGTCCTAACCACTAGGCTATCACAGCTACGTGTATGTAGCATCAGGGTTTTTAGTTTGGTCCTTCGTAGCATTTTTTATTATTAGTTTTTAAAAATTCCCACGTTTTTGACGATAGCTGAAGAACTATTTATAGCAGTTAACCGCTTTTTAGAAATAGGACACGACGATGAAACACAAACATGTCCGCCTAAAAGCCAGACGTCTGGCAACCCTAGTCATAGCTGCCGAATCTACATGAAATCACTCGCAGTCACATCCCGCAGACATTTGATTGGGAATAAAGATATCAGTCGAACAAGTTTTACGCCTATGCGTAATGACTTGATGCAATAAAACAGTCGTTAAATTAACGGCCTTGTTCGTTTATATCTTTATCATTATTCGTTATTGTTTAGTGCTGCCTGAAGATCGTGTTGCTGGACATTAAAATGATGAATCTTACAATATACCTACTTTAATAAGTCATCATCATCATCATTTTGTTGAAATTGATAAATGACAGTTGAAATTTTCACAGATGATGTATTGCCGCTATAAAAACAAATACTAAAAAACAGAATAAAATAAATATTTAAGGAGGCTCCCATACAACAAACGTGATTTTTTTGCTCGTTTTTGCTCGATATTGATAACGGCAACAGGTAGACGCTTGAAATATGCATAGAATATTATATTATAATAAAATTAAAATAAAACAAAAATTTAAGGAAGGTTCCCATGCAACAAACGAGATTTTTTCGCAATTTTTTTAAAAAGTAAGTTTACTATACCAAGTGGGGTATCATATTCATATAGGGCTTTACCTGTACATTCTAAAACAGATTTTCATTTATTTTTATACATAATAGTTTTTGATTTATCATGCAAAATGTCGATAAAATACGATTGTAATACGGAACCCTCAGTGCGCGAGTCTGGCTCGCACTTGGCCGGTTTTTAGGGTTCCGTACCTCAAAAGGAAATACGGAACCCTTATAGGATCACTTTGTTGTCTGTCTGTCTGTCTGTCTATCTGTCTGTCCGTCTGTCTGTCAAGAAACCTACAGGGTACTTCCCGTTGACCTAGAATCATGAAATTTGGCAGGTAGGTAGATCTTATAGCTGACATTTGGGGAAAAATCTGAAAACCGTGAATTTAGGGTTAGATCACACAAAAAAAATTAAATTGTGGTCATGAACTAATAATTAGTATTTTCAACTTTCAAAGTGAGTGACTATATCAAGTGGGGTATCATATGAAAGGTCTTCACTTGTACATTCTAAAACAGATTTTTATTTATTTTTATGCATCATAGTTTTTGTATTATCGTGCAAAATGCGCGAGCATGACTCGCACTTGGCCGGTTTTTTCATTTTAGCACGCAGCATTTTACTTTAATTCACTTGACAGCATACGAGGAAGTCAATTTGGAATTGTTCACGTGCAAATAATATCGTAGGGTGTGACTTTATCACGTGCTATCACGATCACGTAGGTAACTCGCAACAATGTCTGCAAGTGTCCTGAGAGGACTCGGCATCCTGTACCACACTAGAGCGGGACGAGATGGGATAATAGATAAATTGTTGCGTTTTAATACACTCATCAGTTGCGTAGTAAGAAATAGAAAGATCATGAGCAACCCATCGCCGGTTCATCACAGAGCAGGGGTCTCCTCTCAGAGTGGACAAAGAATTAGTTTGGCCATCCAAAGGGGTAATGCTGCCAGCATTTTGGCAATAAAAAAAAATTTATTTGTTCATGAACACATTTTTTTGTGATGTGACCAAAAATTCACGGTTTTCGGATTTATTCCTTTACTAATTGTGCTATAAGACCTACCTACCTACCAAATTTCATTTAGGTCAACGGGAAGTACCCTATAGGGGTTTCTTGACATACACGACGGGCAGACAGACAACAAAGTAATCCTGTAAGGGTTCCATGTTCCTTTTGAGGTACGGAATCCTAAAAATCACGCCGATGCGATCGTTGCGATGTGATTGAAAGACAAACTGATAAACCAACAAATAAACACACTTTGTGGGTAGATGTGTACTGGTAGTGCTAATACCTAGGTATATAGGTGCAGTTTAGCGATCTATATAAAACTGTGTGTGTGTATAGGTATGTAGGTAACCTGATTAGGGCGGTTTCAGACTAGCGTTTTATACGCGCGTATGAGCTCGTTTTTGGAAGCGCATGTAGGCGCGTACAGGCGCGCCTTTTGGCACACGCTCAACTCGTACGAGCGTTGACGCGCTTCTAAGCTCGTATAAGCGCGAGCCGCTAGAGACACCTCCCCGCAATACCACCGGTTCGAGTGAACACACCGAAATATGCCCGTATACGCGAGTCCGGTTTTTTGAAGCGCGTAATGTAGCGCTGGTGTAAGCGCGTATGCTGAAACGACCGTATACGCGCAAAAAATACGCTAGTCTGAAACCGCCCTTATAGTTGAGCGCACAATCACGGGTGTGGTCGCGCGACACGCGTATGCTATTGGTCGTTTAGCGACTGTTGAACCCTCCTACACCCATTAAGTTACACCCGTACAACTAGACTTCAGCAAATACTAGATGACCTGTTTGTTTAGTTACAAGGTTCAACATGAAGAGAAAACAATTTTTTTTTTCACATTTGGCGTCTACCAATCCGCACATGGCCAGCGTGGTAGACTATGGCCAAAACCCTTCTCACTCTGAGAGGAGACCCGTGCTCTGTAGTGAGCCGGCGATGGGTTGATCATGATGATGATGATGACATTTTGACGACCTCCCTGGTGCAGTGGTAAGCACTGTGGTCTTATTAGTGGAAGGTCCCGGGTTCGATTCCTGGCAAGGGTTTGGAATGTTATATTCTTAACTAGCTTATGCTCGCGACTTCGTCCGCGTGGATTACACAAATCTCAAACTATAAACCCTACAAACTTAAAATTTGGAAGGTAGGTTCTTTCTAAGAAGTAGGTGTCAGCTAAGAAACGGTTTCGAGAAATTCCCCCCCTTGCGGGGGTGAAATGGGGGGTGGAAAATTATATGAAAGTCCTATGTTTTTGAAGTTACATACGTGAAAATCGACATTTAGGTTAATAGGTTTAAATAATAAAAATTTGTACATATAAGTCAGTTTGGGAAATTCCTCCTTATATGGGTGGTAAAATAGGGGGAAAAGTTTTTATTGAAAAGATTTAAATATTGTTATCTTAACTTGAAATTTGAAACGTAGGTGCTTTCTAGGGGGTAGGTATCAGATAAGATCTAACTAAATTCCCCCCAAGAGAGGGTGAAAGGGGGGTCGAAGGTTGTATGAAAGTCCTATGTTTTTCGCAGTTGAGGGCATCAGCTAGTCAAAAATAAAAAAGTAAATAGGTAAAACATCTAGAGAAGATACAATTCATTTGCGAATCTTTACTAGAAAATTTATATAGAAAAAATCAATATAATGTTTTACCCATGGACTTATGTTAATAGGTTTTACCTAGAAGTCCGAATAATTTACCTAAAATATGAAGTTACGTTTGTGCTTATTTAGGCGCTCCATTTTCATCAAAGTTAATTTATAATAATGATGAAAATTAATCATTTTCATGTTCCGAATGTGATGTTAAATATTATTTAGGTACAATTCTCCAATTTATTAGGATTATTCTATATACTTATATTAACAAAAACACGCTAGCACGTAAAAAAATCGTACCTACCTAAAATAATAATATAATTAATGTTATGCAAATTTTTCTTTTAATTCATGCTCCGTATGAAATAGGTATGTACCTAGCTACTAAGATGTCTAGGCATTCTAAAAACGTTGTGTAATTAATTATGTATCATTATTATGTAGGTAGGTACAGATTTGTAACCATCTTATAATAATACTAGATGATGCCCGCGACTTCGTCCGCGTGAATTTAGGTTTTTAAAAATCCCGTGGGAACTCCTTGATTTTCCGGGATAAAAAGTAGCCTATGTGCTTCCCCGGGATGAAAGCTATCACTGTACCAAATTTTGTCAAAATTGGTTGAACCGTTGGGCCGTGAAAAGCTAGCAGACAGACAGACAGACACACTTTCGCATTTATAATATTATTAGTATGGATTAGGTACCATAGACCCACAGATTGTGCATAGACGGTAGTCTCAACAAAAAAAAAAAACATCAGAGCACACCCCTAGATAATTTTTAAGGGCTAATTTGTTATCGAATAAGAAAAATAAGGATACGCGTGGTAAGACGCTACCTGAGAAAAAATCCCCGGGCAAGGAGTCCTAGGTCAATCGATATTGAGATGTTTCGGCGTCAACTGTTGGTATTTTTATGAAAATAAACCTGCGATATAAACGAACTCCTCAAAACTCGCTTTTGAAAAATATAAAACCTAGTGATAAGTCCTGAGAGTCGAATGCTTTGTTCAGACGAGGTGTCGAGGGGAGGTACATCGAGCAACACAACTAGGTACGAGAAGACACAGCGTCTTATCAGGTAAAATATACGCTGAAGTTTTAGTGGTTGTCTTCCTGCGACAGAACGATTTGCCCTCAGTAGTACTATCGAAATTTTGAGTTAAACTTTAAAAGTAAATGTTTTTGTTTTGAAGTAATAATAAAAAAAATCATACACTTGAAACAATAGTAACTAACTAGACGTAACGTGAATAGTGGGTAGGTACTCGAACCGCGCTGCCAATAAAGTGAAAAAGTTTAGAGCAAAATAAGCTCTCGCCCGTAGTGATACGGCATAAACTAGCATGCGCGCACACGGTATTACTATTGGTTCGACGTCTCATTCGATTTTTTCTAATTCGAGTTTTTCTCGATTATAAATTTGCCATTTTTGACTTTAATATTTTTTTATATTTATAAATCGATTGTAATACTACGACAAAATCATGTCGCTCCGGGAAAACAACCATTACAAATTCAGCGTGTATATATGACATCAAATGGGTCTTAGAGAAATCGGTAAATAAGCACCGCATGAAACCTTAAGAGGTTGTAAGAGGTTAAAAAAACACAGTCAGAAAAACAACAACATTTCCACAAGATGGAAAGCATAATGTCCTGGGTCGAGGTAGCACGACAGTACGTCTACAACTCTACAGTCTACATCATCCACGCCGTCAAGCAAAACAAAGATTCGCGAAGCTGCCGCGTTTTGTAGGGACTCAGCAGCTAATTTAAATCACCTGTCTATGTGTTAGTTCAACGCATAAGGTATTTTAAAATAGCCAAAAAGTTCAGTCATTGCGGCGTGATGGTGGCGTGACGATGGCGTGAAGTACTTATATTATTAGGATTCCAAACGACCGTTAAAAAGCTTCGCTTCAATAATATAATTATTTATTTATTGTGTCAACTACTTATTTATTATGTAATTAGATCCGGCGGTCCAATACAATTTCTATGTTTCAGAGGGGATCGTTGCGCATAACTACTCCCCCTCAAGGCTAAAGACCACGATCCGCGTTGCTCGTCGAGATGGGGGTGGATTGATAAGGGTAGATGGGGGTGAGAAGGTGGTCCGATACGTTTGTTTACCACCCTCGCCCGGGCCGGGCGCACCTGTTGACTGGAGGGCGTATATTGTATACTAAAATCTAATTTCCTTGAGAATTTTTTAAATGAAATTGCGTGAAATTGGCGAAATATTCTCTCTCACTTTACCCTCGTTATACTTATTGAGGCGAATTATTACTTACTAGATGATGCCCGCGACTTCGTCCGCGTGGATATGTATAGGTTTTTTTAAAAATCCCGTTGAACTATTTTCTGGGATGAAACGTAGCCTATGTGTTAAGTCAGGGTATAAGCTATGTATCTCCATTTCATACACACTTCATCACACCTTTGAAACCATTATGGAGAACTCTCAGGATGCAGGTTTCCTCACGATGCTTCTCCACCGTTAATTAAAGCAAATAAAAGCATCGATTACTTAATCTTCTTAAGGCGAGTCACCGAGGCGGGCAGCGCGGCTTTGAAGTAAACCGCTTGGCAACGTTCAAATTCTGTGTTTCAAACGTTAAATTTGAATTTAATAAATTATAGAAGTCCTGTTGAAAACCAAAATTACGCAGGTTCTCTGTAGTACTTAAAGACAAATATTTCCATATATAAATTATTTGCCAAGTCAGAAATTTTAGTATTAAATAATTCGTTTTAGACTTTTATTTCGGCTTATTTCAAGATTTTATTTGATCGAGTGAAGTACTTCCTATTGTGTATCAAAGTAGCACATTCTTTAGACAATGTCTTTAGGTATATTGTATATTTTTAGCAAGGCCATTATTTAATAGTAAATACCTAAATCATTTGATCTAGCAAACCAGTTTTTTCCGCTTAGTCTCGGTGACTCGCCTTAACCACGGCGTGATTTTAACTTTGCCTTAGTCTGAGTAAAGTCAAAATACGGCTCTATACATCAGTGTGAGTGATGCTGATGATGCATTAGCCTTAAAGTTGCTTAGTTACTTTCCTTAGACTTGATAATATAGTAGGGAACACGGCATTTGAACGGAAGTCAAAACCAAGGAAGCGAATCGCTCACTACTATCGTACTACCAGTAGGTATCTACTTGAAATTCTGAGTAAACCAGGGACGCAAACATGGAAGTTAGCTACATAAATCAAAACCAAAAGCCTAATTAACATAATTATTTTTATTCAGTATCAAAATAATAAAACGAAAATTTCGAGAAGTTACGCAGGTTAGCGTTGAACGTAAAAACCCGAAGTACTGCAATAATACCTACCCACGTGAATCAAGATTACCGCAGCCATTTAATTTTAATTACGATGATAAATAATATACAATATACATATCTACCTACCTACTACATAGTATGATAAATAGGCACTCAATTTTACACGACACGCGTGTGGAGTCTTTTTAACCGACTTCAAAAAAAGGAGGAGGTTCTCAATTCGTCGGAATCTTTTTTATTTTTATTTTTTTTTATTTTTTATGTATGTTCCCCGATTACTCGAAAACGCCTGGACCGATTTTGAAAATTCTTTTTTTGTTTGAAAGGGTCTACTTCAAAGTTGGTCCCATTTTAATTTGGTGAAGATCTGATGAACATCTTCGAAGATAGATACTGGAACTCCTCAACGGATAAGAGTAAATTGCTCGCGATCAGTGTAATAGCTTAGTAAACAGTAGATTTTTATCCAGTCATAGCATAATTCCATGGGGCCACTAAAAATTGTGAAATAAAAAAATTTTACAAAAAAAATAAAAACCGACTTCGTTACACAAACACTAAAAATTGAAAAATAATTTAATTTATTACCGAATATATTATATATACAAGAGTTAATATAGTTTCATAATAATATTTTTTGGGGTCGGTGCCAATGAGGTGCCATTGTGGAGTCCCATAAAAACATGAAGTCTAGACGATTCGCGCAGCTAAAGCTAACTGGCACCGGCACCAAAAAGTATTATTATGGAACTATATTAACTCTTGTATATATAATATATTCGGTAATAAATTAAATTATTTTTCAATTTTTAGTGTTTGTGTAACGAAGTCGGTTTTTATTTTTTTTGTAAAATTTTAGTAAGTCGTCTCGTGTGTATTGGGATTTGGTTTTGGACTTATTAAAGAGAACTGCTGCGCTTTTCTCAGGGTTTACCTCGGTCCTCCATGCTGGATTCGTTGTAAATTGAATTTAGATTGCGAGAAGCGCGAGCGATGAAGAATTCAATTTAAATATTTTTGATTTTTTTCTTATTTGTTGTCATAGCGGCATTAGAAATAGGTCCCTACACATTCTGTGAAAATTTCCACTCCTAACTCTTACGGTTTAATAGGTTTATGAGACCGACAGACGGACGGACAGCGGGAGCTTAGAAATAGCCAATAGGTGGTAATAGTGTCCCCTAAAATGCATTATAAATTAAATACGTGCCTCTTGACATGCCGACAAGCAAAATTCCCAATGCATACCAGAAAACGTGCGAGAAAATACGGGTGCGGAACGATATGTATGTATTTTATCCAAAACTACCTCATTAACATTGATCGTGCAAGGAGAGTGCTGAATATTACCTGAAACAAATATAAGAACATTATTAATAACGATCAGTATTATATCGTATCAAATAAAATCATTTATTTGCTCATTGTTGGTAGGAACATCAGTTGTTACAATAATTGTTTTGTCGTAATAGGTAATTATGGTTCATGAGATAGGTACAGCCCGCTGACAGACAGACGGACGGACAGACGAGACCCGTTGGCATCCTTCTGGTACGGAACCCTACAATCGGTCTGTTTTGATAAAATATGATTTAATTTAATATATTTCTAATTCGGTGTATCTTACTTTTATTTTTTTTATTGGTCTCGCTATGCTCTACATTTTTTTTGTTTCATCCAATATGTCATCTAGTAGGAGCCATATTATTGTTTTCAAAATTTGAATATCGTTAGTCGTACTTGGAAGATTGAGACAAATCTACCTATTGGTGTAAGAATCATTAAAATCGATCTACGCGTAATTTTTAGAGCGCGCAAAGGAACAAAACCAAAATATGTACATACTCGTAGGTTGACTAGCTTATGATTTCGTCCGCGTGGACTACACCCTATTTCACCCCCTTAGGGGTTGAATTTTCAAAAATCCTTTCTCAGCGGATGTCTACGTCATGACAGCTAATTGCATGTCTTTTAGCCCGATCCGTTCATAATAATAATGAAAAAGTTTTTTTTTCTTAAAGCCATAAGTTTGAGCTGTGTTTTGATAGATCAGTCAGTCAGTCATCTTTTCCTTTTATATAGGTACCTATTTAGATTTAGATGAGCACAGCTTTCCTACGCGATGCGAAGTCGAGCAAAAACAAGCTCTAATCTATCGAGAACTTGCTAAGATTACACAATATCGACGTCAGGTCAAAGAAGAATATTAAAACAGTAATGTGAAAAGTGTGAAACACATTAGGTAGCGTTGTTGACACATCCGATGAAGTAGGCCCTCGAGGCGGTGCAGTGTTTATCGAATCGATAGTCGATAACGGGGGCGACGACCCGCTGACGTCCGCGCCTCTCTCTGCGTCAGATCGCAATTATTTTCGCTACTTGAAAGAGTTCTGCCATAGATCGACACGATCTTTATAATATACCTACACCTATTTCAACAAGCCAAGCAAATTAGTCAAGTAATCAATTCGAGAATGCAAAATTGCATCAAAATAATCCTATGCTACATAGGATATACAGTGCGACAAGGCTATCTTGGCGCGTGGCGAAAATCGGAACTAACGTAGCCGTCAAGTGTTCCTCTTTGTGCTTGTTTGAATATTCTAAGCCTTTGTTTTCTCCAATAGCGCCCCCCTGTCAATGTCATTCAAGTGCCAAGAGAGCCTTGTCGCACTGTACGTAAGTTGTCTCTGAGGCCACAGAATATATTATACTGTGGTTGAGATCTACTCGTATTGGACTTTGCTCAGACTTAAGATTGAGCTAAAACGAGACAGATTTATGTGAGATATAGCTCTGTCTCGTTTTAACTCTGTTTTAAGTCTAAACTAAGTCAGAGTGCGCTCTATAGATGTCATGTTCTAAACAGTGTTTTATAAACACAGTGTAGGTATAGGTACTTAGTTATATTACAATAATGATTATAATTGTATTAACCTAGTTTTTAATTGATTGTAAACAATAGGCTACTTGACACTTTTTTTAAGTTGGTCTTAAATGGTTAATATTTGTCCTATTATATCAAAAAAATTAACACTATATTTTTTTGCGCCCTAAAAACCGTAAAACTTTAATTTAAAAAAATATTTTTCTTAGACAGGTGAAAACACTGTCGGCCATGTTTGGCCGATAGATTATCTGTGCTCTGACGTCATGCATTTGTAAACAACAGCATAACCTCCCAAAGTTTAATAAACATGACTTCTATACTAGTTTACATGAAAAATATAGTAATTATCGTTATTGTATCATCCGAGAATGTAAAAAACGCATCGATAAAGACCACAGGAAAGTTGTGGATTAGAGTGCCCAGTGAAATAAATATACGTACTTAACACGCAAAGACTTGCTTAAAGGGATCCTATATGACTACCGACTTCAAACTTATTTTTGCAAAGATCACTTTGTTGTAAGTCTTACTTAATAACTTATTCAATTTATAAAGAGAAAACGATATTTTTTTACGTTTACTATGAGTATTTAGAAATATATAAAAACTAGCTTATGCTCGTGACTTCGCCCGCGTGGACTTCATAAATTTCAAACCTCCATTTAACCCACTCAGGGGTGGAATTTCAAAAAATCCTTTCCTAGTGGACACCTTCTCTTTACCTACAAAGAACACACTCACCAAATTTCATGTATCTAGGACCAGCTGTTTAGATGTTTAGGCTGTGCGTTGATATATAAGTTAGTCAGGACTCTAAATCTATATATATAAAAGGAAAAGGTGACTGACTGACTGACTGAATGACTGACTGACTGACTGACTGATCTATCAACGCACAGCTCAAACTACTGGACGGATCGGGCTGAAATTTGGCATGCAGATAGCTATTATGACGTAGGCATCCGCTAAGAAAGGATTTTTGAAAATTCAACTCCTAAGGGGGTGAAATAGGGTTTTGAAATTTTGTAGTCCACGCGGACGAAGTCGCGAGCATAAGCTAGTTTTATATAATGGATACTACGTTAGTCCCCGCGTGACATAGGAATGACATTTCTTTGTTTACATATTTAATGACGTCACATCATGGCTGACAGCGTTTTCTGCGTTTCAAATAAAAATAAAAATTGTATTTTTTTAAATTGGATTTATATATCCATCCTGCGTTTTTAATAATTGTTATTGATATATTTCGTTGTCTTAAGCAAAATACTATAATAAATAATCATTTATTGGACGAAATTAGATATGAGTCAAGTAGCCTATTATAATAATCATTGATTTTATTCATAGAATGATAGACTCTAAGCCGGGGACAAAAATCATTCACGAAATTCAATTCTAATAAATATGAAAAAAATCTTCTACGCTGAATTTATTCCTGGATACGATTGAATTTTGAAAACTAAGATGTTATAAAATATAAAAGTGTGTTTGTTTGTTGGTTTATTCTTCAATCCAGCCGCAAATTTTTGCATGGATTTAGGTAGGTACGTACTTAAAGACCAGCGACGACTATATTACCTAGAAATAAACTACCTACTTTTTATTCCGGATAATTAAAAAGTTCCTGCGGGATTTTTGAAAAACTTAATCCTCCTGGAAGTTCTGGCAGGAAGGTGACAGGCATCACCTCATCAACAGGTGTTGACGACTAGAAACGTTTTACGGAGTTTCGCCTTATTTCATTATTTTTATAGTTTTGGTAGATGGTATATCAGGAAGGTTAACGTCACGTTTACGGTGCAAATGAAAATCGACTCTACCCCATCTACTTATGTCTCATTTTGGCAGATTACGTTAAATACTCACATTATTAGCGACTAGCGACTAGTAGTTTGCAAGTGTAATTTTTAAAACTAAAAATATCCGCTTCTCAAGTGCGTAGATTTCTGCGCTTTCGTAATCTTGGTATTAACAAATTGTGCTACAGCAAAATGAACTTTGTTTTTTAGTCGCTAAGGTATGTTTTGCCGCTCAAAAAGAGTTCTTGAATGAATGAAATTTTAATTTGTAGTTCTACCGTTAGGAGCATAACTACGATCTGATGATAGCCCAAATGAGCAAGTGTTGTAGAATTAAAAATAGAAATGCCTGAATGAAATTCCCTTGACTCTAGAGAAGCATGTTTGATGATTCATGATTGTAGACGAGTAAACATTTTGAAAATGGGAAGAGTGAATCCGAAATAAAAATATTTTACTAAATCGCTACAAATAGGTTAAATTGCGAGAGAAACCAAAAAGATGAATATGGTTGTTGTAGACATTTTTAGGGTTCCGTACCTCAAAAGGAAAAACGGAACCCTTATAAGAAGGCGACGCACCATTAATGTTGTTTTGCACCACGGCGCGGCGTCGACTCACGGACACGGCGAGTATTTTTCTAAAAAAACCGGCCAAGTGCGAGTCAGGCTCGCGCAATGAGGGTTCCGTTCTACAGTCGTATTTTTTCGACATTTTGCACGATAAATCAAAAACTATAATAGCTAAAAATAAACAAAAATCTGTTTTAGAATGTACAAATAAAGCCCTTTCATATTATATAGATAGGTATTATGATACCCCACTTGGTATAGTAGGTAATCTTACTTTGAAAGTTGAAAATAGCAATATTTGTTCATGACCACAATTAATTTTTTTTGTGTGATGTAACCACAAATTCACGGTTTTCAGATTTTTTTCCCCAAATGTCAGCTATAAGATCTACCTACCTGCCAAATTTCATGATTCTAGGTCAACGGGAAGTACCCTGTAGGTTTCTTGACAGACCGACAGACAACAAAGTGATCCTATAAGGGTTCCGTTTTTCCTTTTGAGGTACGGAACCCTAAAAACCACTCAATTCACTTACTCGGAGTCTGATATAAATCGGATATTCACCACGTACCTATTTATAAAACGGGCGGATGCGACGGCGCAAAAAATCCGATAATGTTTATAGTTAAACCGCAAAAAGTTGTTGCGAAAACTTCTTGGATACCTACTATTTTTGTTTTGATTCCATATAAGAGCAGAAATTGAGGTACAGTTCAAACGCTCTGGGTCAAGAAACTTTTTTTTGCATGTAGGTTTTCTTTACAACGAAGTGATCTTATAAAAGTCATTTTTTTAACTTTATTTCAACCAAATAATAATTGTAAATTTTTCAGCTTCATATCCTGAAACTCTCTTGAGTTTATGTAGATGTTGCACATTCCTGTTATAGATACCAGTACCCGTAGTACAAGATTTTACGTCTCAACAAACGAAACCAAATTCGAGAGTCGAAATATTTCCGCGTTACAGTAAAATGGACCTAAACAGCCTTGAATTGAAGTCAAATATTCAATGCCACTGATTTTAATTTCGCAATGTTTCCGCTTGGAGCGCTGGCTGTAGAAGTGTAGACAAACTTGAGCTTTAAAACAAGGCTTTTAAGATCCAGTTTACTGTAACGCGGAAGTATTTCGACTCTCGAATTTGGTTTGGTTTGGTGAGACGTAAAATCTTGTACTACGGGTACTGAACTAATCTTCTAAATATATAAAAGGAAAAGGTGACTGACTGACTGATCTATCAACGCACAGCTCAAACTACTGAACGGATCGGGCTGAAATTTGACATGCAGATAGCTATTATGGCGTAGGCATCCGCTAAGAAAGGATTTTTGAAAATTCAACCCCTAAGGGGGTGAAATAGGGGTTTGAAGTTTATGTAGTCCACGCGGATGAAGTCGCGAGCATAAGTTAGTAAAAGGTATATAAATCAAAACTGAAAAATAAATCGATGAAATCCTTCTATCCTTTTGTGATACGAAATCCTAATAACAGTTTTAAACCTGTGTTTTGTTTTTTTTCCAACCCTGATTGAAAGGATAGTACATATCATTACCCTCCGAATTGCAATGAAATGATACTCTTCTCGTCTTCGTCCTTGTTTCAGTGAGTCACTGCAATGGAAGGGTGGTTTGACGCAAGCAATCGCGTTCACCTTCACCGCAGTCTTGAGGAAAAACCGTTTTACGCCGCACAAGATCGCACAACCTTATTATAAGCAACTAGTTTTCAATTCGACGTCCGCGCTCATGGCTACTTACAGAGAGCTAGTGATGTGCCGGTGTCGATAATTCTGCCGGTTATTCTGTACTTATCGGTTTTTTTAATAAAAAACTTAGGAAAACTTGTAGCTCTTTTGAGCAGTCAGGCTTCTGCCATACCACCGGTGTGGAATGCAGATTCTACTAGAAGAACCGGCAAAAAAATTATAGATCTTGTCATCTTCGTCCTTGCTTCAGTGAGTCACGGCGATGGAAGGGTGGTTTGACGCAAGCAGCCGTGTTCACCTTCACCGCAGTCTTGAGGAAAAACCGTTTTACCGCACTGAAAAAAAGAATCAACCAAACTAGTTTTGTTGCTTAAATTTTAAACAAACTTTAGTCGTTAATAAATAAACTTTGACTATTTATTACATAACTAGTTTAGTGTGTGTTCTCAAAGGCAGTTGGGTTAATGTAGTAGGTTAATAAGTTACAAAACGTTTGGTTACTAGTAACTGAAACAACGTAAACCAATTTGTTTTTCTATAGCAACAAAACCGATGTCTAATACATAACATAACTATTTGCTTATTATTTATTTAATATTTGATCATATTTTACAAAACGTGTACATTTAGTGAATTACCAAACTTTTGTAGACATTAAAAAGCTTAATAAATTTGATAATAACATGTTACTTTATTTATTATCTACAAAGGTTTTACAGGTGATACTCTATTTATTTTACTGATAACAACCGTACTAAATGCTGTATTAATATAGTCAAACTTTAATTACAAATAATCTAACAATTTCAAAAATATCAATCAAACTTTCTTTAATATTTTAGCCTGTACGTTGTCCTGTTTCAATTTTATTCAGTGATCAGTGAGTGTGTTTATTTGGAGTCAGCAAAAGGAGTGCCTCGTAATTAGTGTTTACACTATTGTTTCTACAGTGCAGTACGGTTTCTACAACAGGTGCCTAATGGTTTTCGTAAAAAAGTTGTACCGTACAGCGCCTGGCCGAATATTTAAGAACATGAGTGACTTCGCGGAGGCGGCAGTGTCTGACGAAGGCACAAAGCTGGCTGAGCCTGACAATATCAATCTTCTATGATATTATCATAGAAGATTATTTAAAGTCGTGGGGCCTCGAGATGTACATTCCGAAATTTAAAGGTATGTACGCTGGTAGTAAGTATATTCAAAGTAGGTAATAGGTAGTTGTATGGTGGTTGCATCATGCTTTTTTCTGCCCATACAAAAATTTAACTTAAAATAGTCCCGTCGTCGTGGGCTGCCCCTTTATCGACACCCTGATCCTGATTGTTGGAATATCTACATCTAGACCTTCAAAGTAGGTGCATAAATCATAGTAGGGTATAATAAAGGAAGGTTTATAAACCGTCTGTGTGCCAAATTTCATCGAAATTTTAGTGTACCTAGGCGTGATAGTGGAATGTGGAACTAACAAATATCCATACTTTCGCATTTTTAATACAAGTGATATTATATTTGTCCCGCCCGTTTTAAATGGTTTGATATGTACAGTGTTGCGTGTTTTTTATGTAGGTACTTAGTGTGTATCAGCATTTAATCATTATTTCTGAATTATGTTTACAATTATATTCTAGAACATGGCATTGACTTTGAAACATTGTTAATGTTGGCCGAGGACAACAAAGGAACTGGTACCTATGATTGGACACAGCGGAACTGATAAAACAACTATCCACAGTTAAAATAATGCTAACAGATGCTTTTCCGTCAGACCAGCAAAGTGATGTAAGTACAATCTTCTTAGCATGTGCGAGTGTAGATTTAGCTCTCTGGTGTAGTCGTCCTTCTCTAAATAAATTAATTCTTTGTTTAATTTTTTCAGTGTCCTGTCATGTGGATGAAAATATAGAAAAAGCAACTACAACAAAACCATACTTCAGATGATTTGGAGCTCCAGAAACAGAACAGATACAGAACAGATACAGAATGTGTATGTATAAATAAGTTTTGCAGGTAGGTAGGTACTTTAGTAAGGTTGACTTTTTATTTGTTTAATGCCAATTTAATGAAAACATATTTAATGAATAATGCATAATATTATATAATTGCTGTCAAATTACAAGTGAAGATACCTTCCTACTTAAAAAAGCTTGTGTAATTTCATTTATGATGATTAAAAATATTTTTGTTAATGATAGAGTTATTTTTGAATGTATACAAATGACATCATAATATTATTAAATTTTTGTAGACTTGTTTTTATGACTGTAACTCAAATAACTGATTAATAATTAAGGTAAAATGCTATTTCGAAGCTATGTTAAAATAATACTGAAGCGGGTCAAACCATCCTCCAGGATAAAAAATAGATATTTCATACAAGAAGCCACTGCTCATTGGAAAACGTATAAAACAGCCCTTTTTAATTCTGGAAAATCGTCTCATAGTAAAAGCTATATTGTTTATGTTTCATCTGTAAGTTTTATAGGTTTGTATTTTTAATTTTGATATTGAGATTGTCAATTTTGATTAAGTATACTCGTACCTACCTATGTATGTGAGACGAAAAATAAATAAGTAGAAAGTAATGTATAATTTTATTTCAAATCAGTAACTTTAGCCAATATTAATTAACCAAACTGTTTAGTTATAACTTTTACTAATAAGTAACAAACCTAGTAGAGTAATGGTACGGTTCATGAAATCTAGCTTGTAATAGTATCTTTATTCTTATTTTTTTGTAACAGATGTAGTTTGTTGCTGAAATGTAAATGTACCGATGGGTTTGTTGGTTTTTGAACAAACAGACACAATATTGGTATGGGTTTACATTTTAGCTTGCAAAATAATGATATCTACTGCAAAAAAATAAGTACCCATGTAAATACTAAAAGCTAGATTTCATTAACCATAATACCATTACTCAACTAGGTTTCTTATTTATAACTGAACAGTTCCCTACCATTACTCAACTAATTTAGTTACGTATTACTAAACAGTTTGGTAACTACTAACACACCAAGATATCTTAATAACAATCACACTGTTCACATATCAGTAACAATAAAAAATAGTAATCCGTTTATAAACAACTTAACCTCCAATCCGGGTTTATTAGTCTTGGGATGACCCTAATATGAATCAAACGCAGTTCCAATGTCCACAGTCTTATATTCAGGTACACTTGTCACATCCACTTAGTTTATATCTAGCTTAATTAATCACCTAGTACTTATATCTCGCTTAATTACTTTTATCTCGTCCCTATTTTTACTCCCGCGCGCTGTCACACCTCCACTCACGGGTGACAGATGGCAGGTTTTCTGTGTTGCCTACAGTCGTCCATCCTGCTCCAGATATGTCCTCATATCTGACCACTCGGCCTTCCAACCGAGGGTAATGCCCTCATACACATAACTCAATAGGAGCAACATAGAATACCTTAACAGTCCTATATTATAATTAATATGATTAGTATAATAATTCCTCTAACAGATCAAAGCTAACATTGTTAGATTTAACAAGTGCACAAAACAAGTGCCAATGAGACCTACAAAATACTGGTATCAATAATCATTATGTACATTGCAATCAACATCTTTAAGTCTAATTCTTATAAATACACAACAAATCACACTGAGATAAGTAAATAGTAAATACTATAAGTCATTCTGATTTAAGCTTGATATTAAGAAAATTGTATGATCTAGTTATTGTTAGTGATATACGTATACAACCAATTCACAATAGTATAATCAAATATTGAAATCAACACAATTTATGTTAATACTTAATACAAGGAAATTATAGTGAAATCAATAATTTTATTTTTAAATATTATTATGAACTACATATTCTTCAAGTTTGTATTTGTATTTAGTAATACGTGAATAAATATTTGCATGGCAAATGTGGCAATACTAATTATGAGAATTATAAAACATCTTTGGTAATTTGCATTTAAAGCGAATAAAATATAATCAACCTTAAACAAAACAACAACGAGGAAAGATCTTGGATAGTGAATTATCACCAACTTGAATTCTGAGTGCTAAGTACTCTATGATTTTAAACAATGTCACTATCAGTTTTCAATTAAAGTAAGTTTGTTTGCCCTTTCCTTCTTACCACTGTAATGACATGAATTCTAATCCTACATAATGCTCTAATGCAACACAAATTACAATATTTTCACTAGTATATACATTTTAAGAGATATGGTAAGAGTTGTTGGATCCCATTGACCATTACTAACACTTTATACAAAATTAATCACAAAGTTTTACAATATACTAATGAACCTAACTACTTCTGTAGACTTCATAATTTCTTTAAACTTAAAAATAAATTAAAAGAATATCTTATAATCCAATGTTCTCATACAATTGATGAATATTTGATATGAGTTGACCTTGATTATAATGTCTTTGTAGTGTTTCATGCATTACCAATTTGATTATCGTGAATTGACATTTAATTATTCTCAAGTGGTACCTACTGATTGACACCGTTGAAAAAAAAATAAAAAAAATATATATATATTACAATATAAGTATGTAACGTAAAACAAATAATAAGAAAACAATATGCCAATCTTTAATTGCATATATGTAGTATTATACTAAGCAATATCGGTAAGTATATGAATAATGATTGTAAAATAATTTTGCAGACCAGAAAGGCAGAGATGTCGGCACAGATATTATGTGACCATATTTTGTACTCTACTTGAATAACAATAAAAGATAATTACCTATCAAATTGAGTTATTGAATATTGAACCTATGTCTACGAAGTCAAGATAAATAATATGGTTAAATGTAGTTGTTATTATTAATAAGTACTAAGATCGAAACAAACCACAATGTATTCTAAGGAGACCCCAATAATCATATTATTCCAGAAATTTAAAGAAACATGAATCCACTAATTGATAATGATACACACAGTACAGATCACTATGAGATCTACAATGTGTAAAATGTAATCCTATATTTTCAAATAACTGAGACGACTGCCTCTGACTGTATCTCGATTGTAGCACAACAAATACTATTATTAATATAACAAAATAAGTCACAATGATGTTAGCCAAGGTATTATTGTATTATTATAAACTCGTTACCTGTGATGCCCCATATCATCCTTGCACTAGGGGTAGATGCATGCATAACTGTGTCTACCATAAGCCCCGTAAGTGCGATAGAGAGCGCAACAGACGGCGTTTTGTTGCCCCATTTTATTGTCTCGCAAGCAACGAGTCCTTGATGGCACTATAGACTTAATTGATGTAACATACAATAAAATCTGATTTCTGGAAACTTCCATTCTTGTACATTCTTGAGCGCGTAAGGACGAACGATGCCAGAGACCCTCGTCCTCTTATGATAATATGGTTAACTTGAACACGGTGATTGAGGACAGACAGCACCCAACGCTGCACCAACCCAGCGTCATGCTGAGCCGTGAATTGCTGCATCGGTCACCGTTGCTTGTCTCGTGTCAGTGTGTGACAAATGAATGACAAAGATGTAGGAAACTATTTCGTGATACATTGGTGTACTTATACGCTTTGATAACATATCAGCGATCCATACATTAATACCTAGCGAGTGAAGTAAGCAAGCCTTCGTGCGCGAACTGCTTATATAGTCTATTGGAATAGATGTTACTTGAAATAGTATTTAAGAATTTGCTCTTTACTGTGCTGTTTCCCCAAACATCAACGTAATACAATGAGTGACTGCGAAGATGTGCATTAACATGAACCTATATTTAGCATTTACAATCAGCATGTCATTTTAGATCTACTTTAAAGGGTCTATACAACTTCTACTACGTACCGAATTCAGCAAGACATAATTAATATATTATTACTGAATACGTCCATTATAAGAACTTTAATTTGAATTTAAGTAACCCTTGAACATTAGTAAGTATCTGCTAGAACAGGTAACGTGATTTCCAACCATGATATCTACTTCTGTACCCCTATTCTGTAGATAAATCTATTATTATTAATAAAAAGGATACACCCTTTCCACTTGCCGACCCCGATTTAGTCTGCTTGTTTTCCATCAAATTAACTGGACTCCCTCTTGTCACCATCGCGACCCGATCAGTTGCTGAAGTTCATACTGAAGATCACCGTCCACTCGCATCGGGATTATCGAATCAGGTTTTACCAGACTATTATTGTTCGTCATTTTTCAGACGCTTCGTCAGCCGTTTTCCAATTCGTTTGTTGGTTCTTACTAGGACCAGCTTTTGTCACCGGAATACGATCCATTGTTTACGTCAGTATTGCCACCTTCCATTTGTCATTCTTGATTCCTTATTCTTAGGTTTATATTATAGTCAATGCTGCCCTCCTTTGGCACGATTGCTACAAAATCAAAAATTTCCACTTGCTGTATGTCACAATTGGGACATGAATTAAATTTTCCAATAACAATATGTCTCATTTGGAACATATAAAATAGACAACCTTTGACACAATTGGGACAAGGTATATTACATAAACTATTCTCAGCAATTACCGCTTATCACGCCAGGAATAAGTCCATACATAAGTCGGTATTCTTTTCTCCCATTTGCCACTTGGTTCATCATAAAATATTCTCAGGAATCACCGCTTATCACACCAGGAATAAGTCCATACATAAGTCGGTATTCGTTTCCCTTATTTGCTTGTTGGGTTATCATAAAATATTCTCAAGAATCACCGCTTATCTCACTAGGAATAAGTCCATACATAAGTCGGTATTCTTTTCTCTCATTTGCCGGTTGGTTCATCATAAAATATTCTCAGGAATCACCGCTCATCACACCAGGAATAAATCCATACATAAGTCGGTATTCTTTTCAACTATTCTCAGGAATCACCGCTTATCGCACCAGGAATAAGTCCATACATAAGTCGGTATTCGTTTCCCTGATTTGCTTGTTAGGTTATCATAAAATACTCTCAAGAATCACCGCTTATCACACCAGGAATAAATCCATACATAAGTCGGTATTCTTTTCAACTATACTCAGGAATCACCGCTTATCGCACCAGGAATAAGTCCATACATAAGTCGGTATTCGTTTCACTTATTTGCTTGTTAGGTTATCATAAAATACTCTCAAGAATCACCGCTTATCACACCAGGAATAAATCCATACATAAGTCGGTATTCTTTTCAACTATACTCAGGAATCACCGCTTATCGCACCAGGAATAAGTCCATACATAAGTCGGTATTCGTTTCACTTATTTGCTTGTTAGGTTATCATAAAATACTCCCAAGAATCACCGCTTATCACACCAGGAATAAGTCCATACATAAGTCGGTATTCTTCTCTCTTATTTGCTCCTTAGGTTATCATAAAATACTCTCAAGAGTCACCGCTTATCACACTAGGAATAAGTCCATACATAAGTCGGTATTCTTTTCAGATATTCTCAGGAATCACCGCTTATCGCACCAGGAGTAAGTCCATACATAAGTCGGTATTCGTTTCTAATATTCTCAGGGATCACCGCTTATCACACCAGGACTCAGTCCATACATAAGTCGGTATCCTTTTCTCTCATTCACTAGTTGTCAGTTTGTTTAGAGTCTAAAAATAATAATCACATTTATAACAATGACACGTTATATCATAACAATATTAAACACCATTTATTTTATTTTTTTTAATTCGCTTCCTCAAGACAGCCACCAGAAGCGATTATTTGTGTACAGTCAATAGAATGAATATTATAGTGGCAACGGTTATGGCAAACCCGCTAAGTGTTTGCTCCCTTAATACCTCATTTGATTAATCTTCTTCTTAATTTGCTTTATGGCTTTTAGTAATTTGATTAATGATTTGAAAGACTAGTTATCGAGACTACTGAACTCAATACTCAAATCGATATTCTCAACTATTTGTGGGGTATCTACAGTAGTAAACATCTTTAGTTCACCGTGGGCTCTACCGCGGTTGTTTGACAGCTACAATGTCACGATCGCAATCATCTCTGATTGGTTAATGCTCGCTCACTATTGGCCACAATGCATTGTTGCAACAAGAATCGCACAAATTCAGCCAATCAGAACAATAATGATTGATGCAGGTTTTAGACAATCGCCCTACGTGTAATGTCTGCAAGTGATAATAATTGTGCAACTCGTTTGAAATTTTAATATAATTTAAGGGCACACACACAAGAGAGCAATCCGTCTTTTGTTTATAATAATTATATTAATAATTTATTTATTTAGTAAAAATATGCATCTCATAAGCTCCTTTTTCCAAAGTCAAATAGCTAGTCAAAATTTGGGCAGTAAAAGTAGGGAATCCGTTTCTCCACTATTTATCCGATGGGGCTTGCAAGGTTAAGATTTACACTTCTCTGTATACTGACAATTTCATTTCTTATTTCAAATCTAAACCTAAGTCAGAGATCGAATTATTCGTGCATTATTTATACCCGAGAAACAACGATATGATAAAATTATGTGTTAGTAGGCTATATAAAGAAATACAACAATCCAGACCCTGTAATACATAACATTGCCACAGTCATTGCCACTTCATTTAATAACACCTTCGTAACTCTCTTTTGTTATTAGAGACACATGTTTCAAAGTTTCCTTTACTCGTACATAAAAATTGAACTTCGTAACTTAGTATTTCTTTCTAATTTCTATTATTACAGCAGATAGTATCATCTATTAAGTTGGTAAGCCAATCCAATAATAACAACAGTAAATAATTTATGATGTACTTGGTAGTTAACCTGTTGTTCAGTGCGTGTTTTTCCGAGGTAGTAAGTACCTAAAGGCTTTGATTTATGGTAGCAGATTGTACAACAAGGGCACCAAACAAGCCACTTGAGCCGAGTTATAAACACTGCTTTTCACTTCGATTGCGAGGAAATGTAACAATAATATTACTATAAGTACATATCTATAGATTGTCCGAAAAGAGTAGGGATTAAATGAGGGTGCTGTAATGAGTTTGTAGGTATAGGTCGCAACCTCAATACAAGTGCAAAAGTTCACTGGCACCATAGAAATTACATACATTCTTTCTCATCCATATGTCATTCAGAGAGACTGTTGTTTACCTATAAATACCTTGTGCATAACAGCATGAAACGCACTTTAGTCCTCTTATAGCCAGCGTAAAATAGAACCTTACGAGCATGAGAAGTGGAAACGTGTTTTTATTTTATTATTATTTTTATTTTCCGAATTCTAAAAATCACGAATGCATGTCATCTATTAGTATAAGAGGATGTCAGCTACTAGTGACTTTATATGAATGTGATAGCTCATATAATTTTACCTTTTTAATTATAAAACTCTAAGAACATTTGAAAGACCCACTGTTATGCTGATAAATAAATATTTTAATTCAATTCCATTTATTTATTTTCATCTGATCTGATCAGTTAAATTCACTTTAGGTTAATATAATAATGATTCAATTCATTTTCCTTTCATAACCTCACCTCTCCTTAAATGGTAGTTGCAGCCAATGTAATTTATAATTTTCACAAGGGTGAGCAAACGGAACAAAAGTACATACTAGCACTTAATATAAATTTTATTGGTATAAGAATCAAATAAAATTCCAACATCCACATGGCTACTTTCGTGAGCATAAGTGTTGTATGTCTTTCTGTTTCTGGTATGTACATAGTTAGATTAATTCAAACCTGATATTTCATACCCTATACCTACTAGGTATTCAAAGTAATCTAATAACTCTAATTTGGTCGAATAAGTAAACCTACAGATTCAAAATAGGTTCAATGTTACCTACTTTATCTAGTGGACCAATCAATTATTTATTAGCTGATCCACCGCAGGTAGAATTTTCCAAAATCTTTTCTTTGTGTCCAGTAGTAGCTTAGTAGAGAACTCAAATCATATTTGATTATGCAGGGCCTGCGGATTGATCTATGTCTGTCAGTACCTAATACAGACTATTCAGTCGGTAAATAGGTATTAAATGGGTGCATCTAGCAATCGACTCTATTAGTTTCCCTATCACTATCATTCTCACAACCATACCATGCCTACCATAGACCCAAATCCAAAAATCTTACATTAAATGGTAGGTAATGAAAACACATGCACCTGACACATATTTCAGGCATTCTATCCTTAAATTGTACTAAAATATTACTATGTGTATAGTTAAGTATGTAATTATTTAATTAAACAAGAATAACTACTCATATTGAGACTATTCAATTCAAAGTTTTAAGACTTTATTTTAGTTACTAGGTAAACTAGATTTGCTTCAATTAACCATAGTAGTATTCAGATGTTTCTTACCTTCTTATTACTGTATTACATAACAATACCTTGAGGTTACACCCTCCATCATAATGAGGCAGCCCGGGATGGCTTTTTTTTTTTTGTATCATTATAACAGGCCTCACACCAAGAGTTACTGTGTTCTTATCCGATCCATGCAGGTACATGACTGCTTCTAATCACAACTTGAAGGTTATGTGCACTTCTCCACCACAGATGCCGGCCAAAACCACTTGTTCATCTCACATTCGTCGACCTCATCGTCAAGTCGGGGTCACAGGGTCGTGTACATCATCAGAAAAGTTGTCGAACATGAAAAAAAATGGTAACAGTTGAATAATCTCGGAAATATTGCATTTAAGCGACACCAGTATCAAGTACATACCTACTTGATTATATCAGACCCCTGTATATAACCCAAATTTTGCACTAAAACCATTGATTGACCCATTGATGTAGATATGACCGTTGTTATTGTAAGATTATTATTTCTATTTTTAACTAAAGCACATGTACATATTTCTTTTTTTAAAATGATTGTTGAATGATTTAAATTAAGACTTGAATAAAATTATATTGTCAACATTACTTCCTAGATAGATAAAGTTATATATAAATGAGTTTATTCATTCTAAATTTTCACATTTTATTATGCTATGATAATGTACTATAGGTAATAATTTGCACACTCAGTTATTGGTTGAATGTGTTAGATCAAAACAGATTTAAGACCAAATTGTACCACATTCTAGCAAATAAACTCTACTTTTTTATTTCTACACTAGCTCATGTATTAAGTACTTACCTACATAATAATCTAATTGTTTTCTTGATTCTACTTTAATATAGGTAGGTGCCTATTTGGTTTAAAGTATTTCATATCACTTATTACCTTATTTCGATTTTAAAATACAAGGTGTTAGTACTACGGTGCGTTGCATCCAGTCTTGAAATTAATACTAATACTCCTTATAACTTCATAGATCAAATCTTGGACTAGGTATGTCCCTACATAATAATCCATTAAAGCGGTCAGAATAAAACTATAATCCCTTACTTTGAACTCTCAAATAAGTCATAATGCTGATATCTACTTACTATTAATAATTATAGCCTTCACTTACTCTGTTCTAAAAGTATCAATTGGTAATATTGTGACTTATCAAATACCTACTTAGGTATTTTGATGCAGTAATCTTACATTAGGCACTCTTAATATTCACCCATGCTTTAATGAACATCCACTGTAAGAAGGTAAGTACACAGATTCACCGCTTTCAATACAACCTATGGATGCATTGGACCCATCGACCTACGTACTTCTGCTTGTTCCAGACAGTATAAGGTGCTTTCCTCAAACCAATCTCTTGAGTAGTTGCGTTGGAGACAAGTCCTCCAACTCGACACAGGTCTACTCAAGTACTCCCAAAGTAATAGTGTAGCACCATTGCAGTTTGTATGTATTTCATATTCACTTTGTTATTCGTTCAGGTAGGTTTCTTCATATAATTTCCGATATAAGTACCTAATAAATATGTTGCTATGCGTCTTGTACAGGCACTTTTAACATCTTCCAGGATAGACCCGCATTTTTGGGCATGAATCACATCCAATCTTCTGATATAAACAACTTAACCTCCAATCCGGGTTTATTAGTCTTGGGATGACCCTAATATGAATCAAACGCAGTTCCAATGTCCACAGTCTTATATTCAGGTACACTTGTCACATCCACTTAGTTTATATCTAGCTTAATTAATCACCTAGTACTTATATCTCGCTTAATTACTTTTATCTCGTCCCTATTTTTACTCCCGCGCGCTGTCACACCTCCACTCACGGGTGACAGATGGCAGGTTTTCTGTGTTGCCTACACGTTGACAAAGTGTTTTGTAACCAAATGCACACCATTAGGCTACCAGTAGGTAAACAGTTTGTTAAATTGATACAAAACATTTTACATATTAACAACATATCGACTTGTTAATAACAAACGCACAGTAAAGGTACCAGTAGGGCGCAGGTTGCTTAAAAGATACAAAATCGAAAAGTACTTAACAAGAAGATGGAGTGTTATGCGTTCATTAACTGGTTGCTTAAAAACAGTAAAACAGTTCAATTAACTTCAACAAAATAACTTTAGCAACTAGTACCTCAAATCAAATAGCAAAAGTCAGTTTTGTAGCTAGTAAAACATAGTTTGCAAGTCACTTTTTTTGTGTAAACAGTAACCAAAGTTTTTGTAACTGTATACAAAACATTTCTTTCAGTGCGCACACAAGCACAACCTTATTATAAGCTCCTAGTTTTCAATTCGACGTCAGCGCTCATGGCTAACTAATTGCAGAGAGCTAGTGATGTGCCGGTGTCGATAATTCTGCCGGTAGTCCTGTACTTATCGGTCTTTTTTAATTATTATAATCTTTCTTAATAGGTATTCATCATGTATTCATATTAATTAATAAAAATTCATTGTATTATATGTATTAATTAATATTCATATTTTTTTCTTTAGCTTAAATACGAGTAGTTAGAATTCGGAACTCTACAGAATAGCGCTTTCAACGCACGCAGCACCACACAAATCCCAAAAAACACTCGACGCACGTTTCGCCCCGACACCGGAGCATCCTCAGGAGATGTAGACCTTCAATGCTCAATTGCAAAGTTTATATTTTGGGATTTGTGAGGTGCGTATTGCTTGCCGAGTGGCTGCTTTTCCTGCATGGTTAGCAGTGGGAAGGCGGGCGGTGCATTTCGCATGCTGCATGTTGAATCATACAGATTCGACCTGTTTCAGCGGATTACAGCAAATTAAGTTTTGGTGTATTGTACATCATGGACTTCCGCAAAGTAACGCCTGCTTCTATACAATATGGGTAGTCATTCGCACAGTCACGCACAGTTCCCTTTCAAGCAAGGCGGATTTAGGTATATATATATGTATATATAAGCGAAATAAGCTTAAAATCATCGGATTTAGATAAGTAGGTACCTACCTATAAAAATATGTATTAGGTGGTTATAGGTGCCTCATATTTTTTTCATCAACTACGCTTATTCTCTTTTGAGAAAAATATAACTGTTATTCGCGTAAACAATACTATACTCAGTCGTATAAAATCAACATAGGTTAATTTTTGTTCGAAAATACATTTAAATAAGGCGTTATGTAAGCTTCAGCCCGCCGCGATGCCATCTTTCGTCAACAAAGCCTAATGTCCTTGAATAAAATGAATTTGTTAATAATTTTAAATACATATCTATCAAAAACAGCGGAACCAAAATATTATTATGACACCAAATTTTCTCGTTCAAAAGAGCTGCACTGAAATACGGGCTTTTGAAAGTTTCGATAACTATATCGTAGTACTATTATATCTTCTGTAATCGTGTCGCTACTAGTTGGCATTTTATACCTTATCTAAGATTAACAGTAGCTTAGTTTTTTTTAGGGTTCCGTACCTCAAAAGGAAAAACGGAACGGAACGGAAAAGTTTAACCGATTTTGATAAAATGGTTCAGAGTTAGCTTACACCCCGGCGAAGAACATAGGCTACTTTTTATCCCAGAAAATAAAGGATTCCCACGGGATTTTTAAAAAAATCCACGGGGACGAAGTCGCGGGCTTCATCTAGTTTTTGATATACATGTATTTAAAATTTTGTAGAAAATTCCATGAAATTTCCTTGAAGTTGCAGGTAAAAAACACTATCATAATAAAAATTATAATAAAATGAATGAGGAGGTTTCCAGGCAACGTAAGAGAAAATTTTCATAGATGGCGCTGAATATATTACCACCACTAAAGACGAAAAATAATACCTATATCTATATCATATAGATATGCTTTAAATTTTTAAATTTAAATCGGATGCGAAATTAATTAATTACTTCTATTATAGTTCACAGATTTTGTGGGGAAGAAACGTAAGGAAAATTGCAGTGCACGTCATGTCGTGTCGTTGATTGACACGACCTAAACATTAAAGCATAGATCATAAAGATATAGGTATTATTTTTCCTCTTTCGTGGCGACCTATGCGAAATATTCAAGAGACATCTATGAAAATTTTATTGAAGCTGTCCCTGAAATTCCCTCATTGGATTTCAATGCATTAACATAAATCGAATTATCGACATCTAGAAAGGAATCACTACTGCTCTGAATATAAAGCAGTTCGGATAACTACTAGAAATCATTATAAAAAGGTACTGCAATCTCTTGTTGGCCTAGGTTACGTATGAGTACTAAGTAACGATAGCTGCGGTGTACCTCGATCATTTATTATCACTTGAAGCTTTGCCCATTATACTATAGAATACGATAATAATACCTACCATAAAATACTTAGTAGTAGGTACTTAGGTACCACAGTTTACCTTCATTTGAAGAGGAAATCCGTAACCCAAGTATAATCACTATACGGTATACCTACCCATATTATGAATGCGAAAGTGTGTGTTCTTTGTTGGTTTATTGGTGTTGGTCAGTCCTCCAAACACGCCGCCACGGAGCAACGTATCAGCGTGATGTCTTGCACGGATATAGATAAAGAACTGTAGGGCGATTGTCTAAAACCTGCATCAATCGTTATTACAATCTCAATTGCTCTGATTGGCTGCATTTGTGCGATTCTTGTTGCAACAATGCATTGTGGCCAATAGTGAGCGAGCATGAACCAATCAGAGATGATTGCGATCGTGACATTGTAGCTGTCAAACAACCGCGGTAGAGCCACTGGTGAATGACATAGGCTACTTTTTATCACGGAAAATCAAAGAGTTCCCGCGGAATTTTAAAAACTTATGTCCACGAGGACGAAGTCGCGAGCATCGGCTAGTAATTACTATTTCGGTCGAATAGATGACATAATTGAACCAGCAATCAAGAGTATAATAATATCATGTAATATCCATCGATATAAATTACAAGATAGGTATGGCCAAGCGAACAAAATTTTTCACGGTTTTGGAACCAAATAAATCAGCGCCATCTCTTTCTTAGATACTAATGAACGCACCGTTTAAAATCCAGAAGTCACTGAGGTTACATTGGTGCTAAAGCACCACTGAATCGGTGCCATTTTGTTTGTTCAATAGGCCTGTAACTTATGGCATACAGCTGTGGGGCTGTACCAAAAAAAGTAACATCCAAATCATCCAACGGTTCCAAAACAAAGTACTCAGGAATATTGTAAATGTACCCTGGTACATCAGAAATGACGATATTCATCGGGACCTCCAAATTGAATACGTCCACAACGTTATCACCAAATTTGCCAAAGCCCACGACTTCGAGGCTTCACGTTAAAGTAATCCAGCTGCTTGACATAACGGAGACAGCGAGAAGACTAAAAAGGACCAAACCTTTTGAGTTAGTGTATAGTGACAAGTGATAGTGTACATAGTGTACTTGTACTGAAAGAACACGTGAACAAAGTGTATCTCAATTCAAGAAAGACTAAGATGCGTCAATGGACCATTTCTTAGTATATAAGGGTGCTCCCTCACCGGGAGCATTCACGTGTACTGTAACATTATAGATTCGTCTTTGAGCATTACATTACAATTCTACCTCCCTGACGCTCCCTCACCGGGAGCATTCACGTGTACTGTAACATTATAGATTCGTCTTTGAGCATTACATTACAATTCTACCTCCCTGACTGACGAGTATTTGCGTGTAATGTAATATTGATTCGACTTTGAGCATTTTCAGCATTTCATAGCAAGATGTCAGACGAAGCGGTCGTTGTGCTGAGTGCGGCAATATTAATTCGACATTGTTATTTACGTAAAAAAAAAACACAGAAGAAACGATATTGGTGTCATGAATTATATCAAAACCGGCAAAATACAGGCGGTTTGGATATTTTAGAAAGAATCAACCGACCCATAAGTAAACTTAAAATGTTTTTAAGAATCTCTTCTTCGGATTTTGAACACTTCATAAATCTCATTGGACCATATGTTAAAAAAGAAGATACTAATTATAGACAAGCAATAACAGTGCAAGAAAGATTAGCTGTTACGTTACGATTTTACGCATCTGGTGATTCTTATTCAAGCTTGCAGGTTACTTTTAGAATGTCCAATCAGATTATAAGTTGTATTATCAAAGAAGTGAGTGAAGCTATAATTGGATGTTTAAAAGAAAATATACTGGTGAGTTTATTAATCTAAACTAGCGGCACGCTATGATGGCCGGTTTGACGTTTGTCCGCTCATGAAGTTCCGTATTAATTGATAACGACTTTGAAGGAAATAATTGTATTACTTTATTGACGATAGTGATGTGCAGAGATTCATAAATTTTATCGAATGTAGTTTTAGGTTTAGGACTCAAAATTTATTTATTAAATTGATTTCTTAAATGTATACAAGTGTAGAAAAATCAGTTTGCACCATTTAAGGGGTGAATGTACTTGTGAATATGAACAATTTTCACTATGTGGACAAACCTCTGAAATCGCAAAAAAATATCAATAAATTTTTAAAAATGGAATCTAATACGATCGTCACATAGGATCGCTGGCTAGCACAACTACTACCTCCGGCAAACTCGCGTCAATGCTCAATGCAAAACAAAGCAGTTTCGAATTGACGTTGCTTCGAAAAGTATAAACTGTCAGTGCAATGCGATTGTGATATAGTTTTGACCTGGCTTTGGATTTCAAATATTGATACTGCATTACTGTTGACCCTTGCTCGTTAATTTGGACTCTGTTCAAGCCCTTTGTTGTGGATTTCGTCGATATGACCGAACGTACGCAGAGAACTGTTCTAAATAGTCAGACACGTGAGTTCCTAATACGCCTTCGTAACTATTTCGATCGTGAAGCTCAAAATGGAGGGCCAATTTTACCTATAACGTCAGTGGTTGAACGCGTAGCTGATGCGCTTAATATTGGACAACGAACTGTTAGACGGATAACTAAAAAAAAATATGGCGAGACTGGCACAGAAGAAAATAAACTTCACACACCAAAAAAGAGAAAACGAGCAAAACCAGTCGTAGGCATCGATAGCTTTGATGCCGATGCTATCCGAAGACATGTTTACGGCTACTATTTACAGAAGGAGTATCCAACAAGAAAAAAGTTGGTGCATTCACTGAAGGAAGCTGGATTATTCTTCGGTGGGGAAAGTTCTTTAACGAAGATTTTGAAGACCATTGGATTTCGATACAAAAAATGTAACAAACGCAAAATATTGATGGAAAGATTTGATATAGCGATGGCAAGGTATACTTTTTTACGGCAAGTGAAAGAAATCAAAAATTGGCAAAATGTTGTGTTCTTGGATGAAACATGGCTTAATGCTAACCATACTGTAGGCCGTTCTTGGAACGATGACACAGCAGCATCTACTTCCAAAGTTCCTGTAGGAAAAGGATCGCGACTTATAATTTGTCACGCCGGAACCATCAACGGGTTTGTCGAAGGTTCTCTCATGGCTTTTGCGTCAAAAACCACTGGAGACTATCATGAAGACATGAATGGAGAAAAGTTTACTGAATGGTTTACCTCAATGTTGTGTAGCCTCCCTGAACCATCTATTATAATTATGGACAACGCCCCATACCACTCGATGCAAATTGACAAGCCACCTGCCCAATCCCAAAAGAAAGCTGATATCGTCGCATGGCTTCGTAAAAATGGCGTAGATGCAAACATGAATATGTTAAAAGCGGAATTAGTACGTCTTTTAAAAGAAAACAAACCAACCAAGATCCGATACGTCATTGACGAAATAGCATTAGAACATGGGCACAGAGTTATACGGTTACCGCCTTACCATTGTGAGTATAATGCGATTGAGTTGGTGTGGGCTCAAATTAAGGGATATGCTGCAAGACACAATACAGAACCCCCATTTACCACAAAAAAAATGCTAAAATTATTAGAAGAAGCTTGTGAACATGTGACTAAAGGAGACTGGGAAAAGGTTGTGAATAGAACTGTTAAATTAATAAGGGAAGATTATGAAAGAGATGTGAAAATAGATAATATTATAGAAAACGAACATATAATTATTAATGTATGTGATGATAGCAGTGACGACAGTGAAAATAGTAGTATGGACGAATCTGATTAATTATGGCCTTTTGTGGCACCTTTTTCGGTATCTTTTGTATTCATATGTTTCTTGTGTGCATATAAAGTATGTATATTCATTTTCGTTCAAATATTCAGTTCGTTCAAATAAATTAAATAAACATATACATTTTTGTTTTATTAAACCTATTTAATCAGGTACAAAAACAAAACTTAATTGTTTTTTGTTCGAGAATAAATTGACATTCCACATCACTATTGTAATGTGTCAAACCGGCCATCATAGCGTGCCGCTAGTGTAGTTTATTAATCAATCAGATCTCCAAATTCACGCATAAACCCCTCACTTTCTTGGCTATTAATACTGGCTTCAGGCGAAGAAAGTTGGGCGTCTGCAGTGGATGGAACTGCTGCTGGTGAGGGTGTACTTTGGAGGCCTGATGGTCCAGCATGGTTTGATTCATTACGCGAAAGTTGAGAATCAGGAGTCCAATATCCATGTTGCTGGTACATGTACTCATATTCACCGCGATCGGCACTAAACAAGATATTGGAAATGTGGTGCTGTACACAGGCCCTAGTATTTTGAGAGTACGTCTTGAGTTTTTCAGTAATAAATTTCCCAAAAGTAGTGCATTCATCCGATTTAGCAGAAGTAAAGTCTTGCAAAATTTGGAAAGTCGAGTGCATTATATCATCACTTCCATCCACCTTCGCTTTTTTCCGTTGTGGTGCATCAGGATTTTCAGGTGGCTTGTTGCGAGTCTCCTGCAAGTCTTGTGTCCCAGGTTCACAAGGAATCTAAAACAAGGTTTTTTTTTTCAGTTACCTAGCATACCAGATGGTTGGCTAAATTTGGCTGAAAACTTCAATAACCAGTGGAATTTCCCTCATTGTGTCGGCGCTATAGATGGCAAACATGTAGTCCTGCAAGCCCCATACAGAAGTGGAAGCGATTACTATAATTTTAAAGGTTTTTTTAGTATAGTTCTATTTGCGGCTGTGGATTCAAATTACAATTTAATATATATAAACTGTGGCTGTCAAGGGAGAATCTCTGATGGAGGAGTATTTAATAATTGTAATTTGTATACTAAAATGCAGAATAAATCTTTGAATCTACCACAGCCAAGAGCATTGCCGATGCGGAACAAAGAAATTCCTTATTATTTTATTGGGGATGAAGCTTTCGCATTATCAGAAAATATAATGAAAGTGTATTCAGGACATCATCGTAAAGGAACAAAGGAGAGAATTTATAATTACAGACTTTGTAGAGCACGGAGAGTAGTCGAAAATGTGTTTGGCATTATGTCAGCAGTTTTCCGAGTGTTGCGGAAACCCATGTTATTGCAACCAGAAAATGCTACTTTAGTAGTTAATGCCATAGCACACCTACATAACTTCTTACGAAGAAATCGGCGAAGTAGGGATTTGTACACACCTCCGGGATCTTTTGACAGGGACAATTTAGGAGTAATCACACCAGGATCTTGGAGGGCTGATACCGAAGAAAATACTGGTTTAATGGATTTGGATGAACAACAAGAAGCAGCACAAATAGTTCCTCAAGAGATACGTGAAGAAATTAGTAATTATTGTTCGCAAGAAGGAGCAGTACCATGGCAAAACGAATATGCTTAATGTTTATTAATGTCCTGCTTTATTTAGCCTTGATAGGTTAAAAAATATTTAAAACCTGTGTAAACAGATATTAAATGTAATATACATAATATACTAACTGAATCTGTTGTCTTCCGTGGTTCATATCTGTCCAGTATAAATGATAAAGCTGCATATGCGAACCAGGTACTAGTATATACTTCTTCTGCACCTGAAATATAGATTATGTAATATGTACTGAATTGAATAAATTAATAAATAAATAAATAAATAAATAAATGGTGAAGGCACCTATAGTCCACTTGTTTAGGTATGCGGATGCCCAGTTTTGAAGTGTAATCAACATTGATCAAGATCATTTCTAATCAAGTTTACATTTTTTCTAAACAAATGGCCTATAGTGAAGGTATCATCAACAAACAAAACATGCCCTAGGTACACACGAGTCGTGTGGAATGTGACCTCTCCGCCACTCACACTCACCCCTTGCTTGTCACAGTTATTGTCATGACTAAAGTAGATGTAGGTACATAAATAAAATATGTTACCCACCTTTTCCGGTTCCTGAAGCACTTTTTTTCATTTTGCTCTTTTCTCTTCTAAGAGATGCTAACAGGCTTGTGATTTTCTTTTGACATTCTTCTACGGTTATTCCAAATTGATCCGATAATTTCACCCAACCGTCTTGTTTTATTATTTTATTAAAGTGTTGAGGATGCTTAGGGTCCCATAATTCCCTGATTTCCCTATATTTTTCTATGAATAATAGAGTCTTCTCTTTGTCCCAAGCCATTACTTAAATTTACAACTGTCCGTGACGCCAAAAAAATCTCCGAAGCGTCAGAAACACTTTATGACAACGTGCGTTCACTTCACTGTCACGTAGGCTACTGAGCGGGCGGGCGGGGGGCTAGGGGCAGTGAAGCCCCCCGCCCGCCCGCTGAAGCTGTGAAGCGCATTGATGTTACAAGTTGTATCAAGATATTACACATTGTATCAATACAAGGTGCGCATTGTAATGCTCGGTTCTCCTCCTTCACTGATGTATGCCCGTTTTGTATCATTACAAGGTGCGCATTGTAATGCTCGGTTCTCCTCCTTCACTGATGTAATGCTCAAATCTGTAACGTTACATAACACGCGAATGCTCCCGGTGAGGGAGCACCCTAAGATAATTTATAAGTTTAGGTTAAAATAAAATTACTTATTACTATTAGTCATAAATTAGGCTAGATCGTAATACAATTGAGTAAAAAAAAAATAGCCCTGTCCATACGAAGTAATATATAAGTCAATGTGTAATATCATAACATTTATTTATCGTGTGGTAATACAGATGCGGTAAGCCGTCGTAAATTGCTGGTTTCATGTCAATTTCGCGTGGGCCGCGGGGGATACGGGTATTGAGGTATTCCCGCAGCTACCACGATTAATTACGGAAAAGAAAATTGTTGCTATTTTTGTCTGTATGCTTTAGAATTGCTCAGTTTACTTAAAAGGTACCTACTTAAACAAGCGTGTGGAAGTCCCCACAAGAGACCTATTCCTGCAGTGGACGTCTATCGGTTGATGATGATGATAATGACATACTTTTGAAAATATTATATGGAACTCTCAGAGAAGCAGATGTCCTAATGCTGTTCCTTCATCGTTAAAGCAAGTGATATTTCTTTATGTACTGACTAGCTGATGCCGCGTGGATTAAATTTTTCAAAATCCCGCGGGAACTCTCTGATTTTCCGGGATAAAAAGAAGCCTATGTGTTAATCCAGGGTATAATCTATTTCCATTCCAAATTACATCCAAATCCGTTCAGCCGTCTTTGCGTGATTGAGTAACAAACATCCAAACATCCACACTTTCGCATTTATAATAATATTAGTAGGATTTGCTCACGATGTCAAGGTACCTATTTATTAGTTAAAGGTAAGGACACAAAATAGTTTCAGACGGTTCTGCTTTACACCTACTTTTATAAAGGTTTTTATAAATATCATTGATCATTAAAGTCAGCAATTAACGAAAATCAAGCCAATCGATTCGATGAAAGCATAAATGTGAAAGTTTCGCCAATTATATTCGACAAAAATGCTTATATCGAGGTAGACGCTAAAACTGGATAGCTGAAGTATTGAAGGAAACAATCAAAATATATGGAGAGAATCAAAAAAACCGGGCAAGTGCGAGTCAGGCGGCTTCTATAGCAATGGAATCATGTCCCTACCTACAAGATGGCAAAAAGTTATCGAACAAAATGGTACCTACATACTTTAGTTAAATGTAAATAAACTATACCTAATAAAAAAATATCGAATTTTCTCAAAAAATTCGAAGAAACTTTTTCCCCAACCTATTATATTTATCTGCGAGATTGTGTGCAACATAAATAGCCACAATATCGTGTTTAAACTTTATAAAACCGGCCAAGTGCGAGTCAGGCTCGCGCAATGAGGGTTCCGTACTACAGTCGTATTTTTTCGACATTTTGCACGATAATTCAAAAACTATAATGCATAAAAATAAATAAAAATCTGTTTGAGAATGTACAGGTGAATACCTTTCATATGATACCCCACTTGATATAGTCACTCACTTGGAAAGTTGAAAATACTAATTATTAGTTCATGACCACAATTTAATTTTTTTTGTGTGACCTAACCCTAAATTCGCGGTTTTCAGATTTTTCCCCAAATGTCAGCTATAAGATCTACCTACCTGCCAAATTTCATGATTCTAGGTCAACGGGAAGTACCCTGTAGGTTTCTTTACAGACAGACGGACAGACAGACAGACAACAAAGTGATCCTATAAGGGTTCCGTTTTTCCTTTTGAGGTACAGAACCCTAATAAGCAGCAAATTTTGATACAAGTACTAAAGTAACATTACACTAACCAGTGCTTAGCGTAACAGTAGGTATAGGGAATAGCATTGTAATTTGTACTGTGCTTGTATAAGCTGATTGTATTTAATGACTTGATACTATGAAGCTACAACGCAGTTGCAAACTACACGTTTCCGGTGTGAGCCTTGTAGGTTCATAGTGACAGCGTGTTGAAATAAATACAGTGCGATAAGGCTCTCTTGGCGCGTGGCCAAAATCAGAACTAACACCGCCACCTTGTAAGGTGTCACGCTGTCCACTTGGATGCGGTGTTACTAAGTAAAAAAATCTGAAATTCAATTGATGTGTTTTTTTGCATAGGTATTGGCACCGATTCTAAGCACAACCTAATTTTAGAGTATTCGCACCCACTTCTTACTATTGTAATATGAAAAGGACGGAAGCAGTTTGACATTTCTAAATTTAATTTTTAGATGGTAAAACCCGTGGTTTTAGCACGCACTCGCGAACCTACTGTTTAAATTTGTATTGTGCACTAAAATTCAGAGTCTTTAAATGAAATGAAATGAAATTGAAATGAAATGAAATGAAATGAAATTTATTTATGACAACAATGTCGGTTTACAGTTTAGTGTCGGGAACCCTGAAATAAGTTTGATAAACCTGTGTCTCAGGGTCCCCGCTCCTCCTCCTCAGTCTCAAACATAATAGTTGTGTTAACAAAAACTATAAATACTTAAGTCTAAACAATTAGCATGCAATGTGTCGTGCGTGTGTGAGTGTGTTTGTGTGAGTGTGTGTTGTGTGTGTTTCCTTATGTTGTTGATTTGATATAGCTTTAATTATTTATTTAAATTTAAATTTGAAATTTTAGTAGATTTTCCGTATCAATATAGTTTAAATGTGAAAGTCACGTTCCGTTCCTTTTATAGCATTGTTAAAAAGAAAAGAATGCAGATACTCTAAATTTAGTTTAGAGTAAGACAAAGGAATCGGTGCCATTGATAAAGACCTGGAGAGTAACATAGGCTACATTTTATCCCGGAAAATCAAAGAGTTTCCACGGGATTTTTTAAAAATCTAATTCCACGCGGATCATTCAGATTCGGATTCATCAGCTAGTACGTTTATATGGAGAAGCGCGTATAATATGTAACATAAGAGCGATTTACGTCCGCTATCAGTGGCGCCACACCACAAGCGCTTAACAAACACGTCATAGTGATTCACACGCGTCTTGTTTACCTATAGCCTATACTGTATTATATTGATTGTGAGTTAATTAGGACCATTTAGCTGCACAAGTCACTTTTCTGGCTAATTCAGTTATCAGCACACCGGGTTATCCCGGGATACCGTTGACGTCATGTTAATTGGGATGACGACTATGGCAAACATAAATTATCTATTCTAAGGAACTATTAAACAGAGGGTCTTCCAAAATTCGTGAAACCCACGTCCGCTGTTAGTTTTGAGTTTGCTTACCATCTTAAATTACAGTACGCCAAATTACGTCAAATTTGTATGACGTCACGTCTGTGTATTTCATACCAATTAAATAGGTAAATTAAAACTACCTGACTATTCATAAGCACTTATTCTATTCTATTCTAAAAACATATTCTATTCTATTCTATTCTACAAGGTCCTATACTAAGCAACCGTTTTGACGTTTGATAAAAATTTGACTAGAGTCTTCATCCCTTCATCCCTATTAATATCACTGGGATTAGGGCTGGTTTCATGAAGCAAGCCTTCATTAAAAGTGGAACAGCTTGTACCTTTTCAGCCATTGACATAAATGGCTGGACCTGCGATTGCCGACCTGTTTTTGAAGCAACTTGATTTCCCGTGGGAACTCTTTGATTTTCCGGGATAAAAAGTAGCCTTTCTCCCTCTCCAGGTCTTATAAATTATACCCATGCAAAAAATCACGTCGATCCGTTGCGACGTGATTGAAGGACAAACCAACAAACTAACAACCCAACACCCCATGGTTTTAAGACCCCATGTAAATAATATACATGTACCTACCATATCTGAGCAAAATAAATAAATGATTATGATTAACAAACGAACAAACAAACACACATTCGCATTTTTAAAAACCTAAATCCACTCGGACTAAGTCGTGGACTAATTAACCTACTTAATAATTATTAGCTTATGCTCGCGACTTCGTCCGCGTGGACTACACAAATTTCAAACCCCAATTTCACTCCCTTAGGGGTTGAATTTTCAAAAATCCTTTCTTAGCGGATGCCTACGTCATAATAGCTATCTACATGCCAAATTTCAGTCCGATCCGTCCAGTAGTTTGAGCTGTGCGTTGATAGATCAGTCAGTCAGTCACCTTTTCCTTTTATATATATTTAGATTTATTTTAATTTTACGTCAGAAATACGCGTTACCTATCTCTGGTTCCAGTGAACCGGTTTTGATAAAATACGTCTATATAGCTATAATTTAATTCAGCCTTGCACATTAATTATAATAATTATATAGTAGTGAAAACCCCAATGAAATCAGATCACAACATTTTTTGTATTGTGTTCGGACAAATCAAGTTTCAATACCTGCAAAATAATAATACTTAATTTTGTTAGTTTTACTTTAAATAAATTACTAGTTTGCCCTGTTTGGTTTCGCGGCATATAATTATGTAGGTACGAGTATATTATTTAAATTAAATTGCAATGTGTTATTCATACTACTATACTTACCTAAATAATATAAAAAGAAAAGCTGACTGACTGACTGATCTATTAACGCACAGATGGACGGATCGGGTTGAAATTTGGCAAGCAGTTAGCAGATAGCTATTGTGGCGTAGACATCCGCTAGGACAGGATTTTTGAAAATCCATTTTTAGGGTTCCGTACCTCAAAAGGAAAAACGGAACCCTTATAGGATCACTTTGTTGTCTGTCTGTCTGTCAAGAAACCTACAGGGTACTTCCCGTTGACCTAGAATCATGAAATTTGGCAGGTAGGTGGGTCTCTGGCTTTAGGGGAAAAATCTGAAAACCGTGAATTTAGGGTTAGATCACACAAAAAAAAATTAATTGTGGTCATGAACTAATAATTAGTATTTTCAATATTCGAAGTAAGATAACTATATCAATTGGGGTATCATATGAAAGGGCGTTACCTGTGCATTCTAAAACAGATTTTCATTTATTTTTATGCATCATAGTTTTTGAATTATCGTGCAAAATGTCGAAAAAATACGACTGTAGTACGGAACCCTCAGTGTGCGAGCCTGACTCGCACTTGGCTGGTTTTATTTTTTTCACTGTGTCTTAGGCAGAGATACATGGAGCATACGCGAGAATTTGCTCAGACTTTACTTAGAGTTAAAACGAGACAGATTTATATCTGTGACATAAATCTGTCTCGTTTTAACTGAGACTTAAGTTTGAGCAAAGTCAGAGTACCTACTAGCAGAGTACGCTCTATACTTTGACTTTACTCAGACGTAAGACAAAGTTAAAACGAGACAGATTTATATATATGACATAAATCTGTCTCATTTTCACTGACACATAAGTTTGAGCAAAGTCAGAGTATTAGCAGAGTACGCTCTATAGATCTCAGTCTGAAGGTTAATTTATAAAGTGTACTCTGATTTTACTCAGACATAAGACAAAGTTAAAACAAGACAGATTTATTTCTCTGAATTTAATCTCGTTTTAACTTTATGTAAAATCTGGGCAAAGTCTAAATCCGCCCTGAAGATCTCAGCCGTAGAAATAAATTACGAAGAAAAATGTTATCTATGACGATCAACAAGCATCGAACCCGTATTAAACTCATTACTTAGCTATCTGATGTCAATCACCATACATTACCATATACGTCATTATCAACATAGTTTACATGCTCACATAGAGTTGTCATACTTTTAGAGCACACATAATCTCCGCTTTCAAAATATTTTTTAACTTGGCAGTGAGTGAACCGTGGCCGAGCGGTCGAAGGCGCGGCGGGCGCGATACTCAGTCGTCTCCCATCAGTCTCTAATCTCAAAATTTCCGCGGAGGATATTCAAGAAAATTTTGCACTATTTTCCAGTATTACAAAAATTATAAATAGCGCTTTCACAGTCAAAATTATTAGTGTCCAGGCCGGAAATAAAGCTATATTTTACGTCCAAGCTAAATAGAAAGGACGACACTAATTATTTATTTTCCTAAATCCAGGTGGGCGAAGTCGCAGGCATCAGCTGGTGATCTTTGAGTCTTACGGATATATAATTTAAAATATTTATTAATATTAACTCCAAGTCATTATAAGGTTTCGATGTTTTTTTTTTTTGTGTTCCTTCCTTTTTTCCTCCAACGCGGCGCGGTGGCGGCGCGGTCGGAGACTGCAGTTGTAGGGCGGTACAATGAATACATTTTTTTTTGCCTTTTTCGTTTTACTGTATCTTATTGTTATTAATTATTGTCTAAGCTTATAATAATCTGGTAAGTAGGTACCCACAATATATTTTTTATTTTTTTTTTATATCTGTACTTTTTTTTATTTATTATTTTTGACGCTTTATTGCTACTCCACAGATAAGTATCTCGATGCATGTACAGAATACATTAGTCATTAATTATAGCTGTAGATAGAAATACTAAGAAAAATGTTCTATATCAAACGTTATATATAAAACCTACGCATATTATATTACTTAGAAGTTTGAACATGAGCTATTTAGATAGATAATTGTTTTTATCAGTAAAATAGGTATAGGTACTGTATACCGCCTATGTGAAGTAAAATAATGGATTGCGAAATATAATAAGCCTTCAAAACTTTTTTTATTTTTTTATTTTTGTTTATTTGAAAGTAATCAACAGCGTAAATACATAATTATTATTTAAATTTAAATCTAGGCATAACAGAAGGCCAAAAGAGATTACTTAAAATTATAATTAAAACTATTTTAACAGAATTGATTTAGAATAAATGTAGGTATATACAATAATACAATTACAACAGTGTGTGTATGCTTGTGTGTGTGTGTGTGTGCGCGTGTGTATGTGTGCGTGTGTATGTGTGCGTGTGTATGTGTGTATGTGTAAGTGGGAGTGTGTGATTGCATGCATATTTAGATGTTAGCTACTTTTTTTTTTACGATGATAGTTTCTTAATTCCTTTTTAAATTTATTGTTTGATAGGTAAAATAAGTCAAACTCAGCGAACTGATTGTTATAAGTACGTACCAAGCGTGGAATTATAGAATTTCGCGCATAATTTGAGTTAGATATGGGAACATTTAGAAGGCGCGTGTGACTTGATAAAAATGTGGACGTAGTCGTAGTCACGGGCATCATCCATTTGGTACAGAGATAACTTGCATCCCAGAACGGATATAGGCTAGTTTTTATCCCGAGATATAAAGAGTTCCCACATAAATTCATGCAGATATAGTTCTAGAAAATAGAAATATGTTACCGGCAAGTACCTAAGTAGTAAAATTTTATTTTTATTTTTATTCAGATACAAGTTAGCCCTTGACTGCAATCTCACCTGATGGTAAGTGACGATGCAGTCTAAGGTGGGAGCGGGCTAACCTGGAAGGAGTATGGCAGTTTCTATTAAACCCATACACCTTTGGTTTCTACACGGCATCGTACCGGAACGCTAAATCGCTTGGCGGCACGGCTTTGCCGGTAGGGTGGTAACTCCACGGCCGAGGCCTCCCACCAGACCAGACCAGAAATTTAGAAATTATATAATTATCCGATTACTCCGAATAGTTAGAGATGCTTGCCCGGGATCGAGCCCCCGAGCTTAACCACTAGGCTATCACAGTTTGCTTATTATATACACTTGTATATTGATATTAGGTACACTGAATATCTTCTAAATATATAAAAGGAAAAGGTGGCTGACTGACTGACTGACTTTTTTTTTTTTTTTTTTTTTTTTAATAGATATAGCGAGCAAGCGAGCAGGCGGGTCACCTGATGTTAAGTGATTACCGCCGCCCATGAACATTTGCAGCACCAGAGGAGCCGCCGATGCGTTGCCGGCCTTTTAGGAATTTGTTGGTCCGCCCCTTGAATAACCCCATGTTATAATCTAGTGGGAACACCGCCGATGGGAGTTGGTTCCACAGTTTGCATGTGCGTGGAAAGAAGGATCTGGCGCAGCGGACGGTCGAAGTGCACCAGACACCCAGATGGTGAGGGTGAAATTCCTTACGGTGGCGCGCGGTGCGGTTGACTGACTGATCTATCAACGCACAGCTCAAACTACTGGACGGATCGGGCTGAAATTTGGCATGCAGATAGCTATTACGACGCGCGACGTAGGCATCCGCTAAGAAAGGATTTTTGAAAATTCAACCCCTAAGGGGGTGAAATAAGGGTTTGAAATTTGTGTAGTCCACGCGGACGAACTCGCGAGCATAAGCTAGTTTACCTATAAGAAGACATCAACAAGATTACTTTGAGCATCAACACTTCATCAAGAACTTATAACGAGCGCTGGATCGATAGTGGCCATATTTCATTTTTCTCGAACTTTCGTCAGACATCGGTCACTAGGTTACCGTTATCAGGGACTTACATTCATTATTTTCATATTTTCTCTGTATTTCATGTTTCAATATTAGGCGTCGTCCTAATACAACGCGAATGCGCGTAAGTTCGCGCGAATTTTACTCGTACGAACGCGCGATCTCGAAAACGTGCCCTAATGAGGAAGTTTCAGAGCGAACGTTCCACAAAATTTTCATAGATGGCGCTGTGTACTGCACCCACTAAAAACGAAAAATAATACCTATATCTATATGATTTAGCCAGAATGTCAGCATTTTCGTTGCCAACTATTCCAGCATGCTCTGGTACCTAGCGTAGAACCACCCGGTATTGGGCCAGGGTGTCTCTGCAGTTTTCAACCAGTCTTGAGTTTACAAACTCAGAGGACAGAGCTGAAAGAGCTGCCTGGCTGTCCGTATGTTTTATTGACGTTGTTGTTGTGCAGAATGTTTTACGTACAAATTATTATAGCGTATACCTTCGCTCGGAAATTATTTTCGTTTTTACTGGGTGCAGTAAACAGCGCCATCTATGAAAATTTTATGGAACGTTCGCCCTGAAACTTCCTCATAGGCATTCGCGCGATGATCGCGTTCTACACGCGATAGTCGCATCGCTTACTCGCGAGATGATCGCTTAATCGCGTTGTATTAGGACGATGCCTTATACTTTAGAGTTAGTCAGTGATAGCCTAGTGGAGACGTTGTCGGTCTTCTATTCGGGTGGTCGAGGGTTCGATACCCAGTACGCACCTCTAATTTAGGAGTTATGTGCGTCAACACTTCAAGAACTTATAAAGAGCGCTGGATCGATAGTGGGAATATTTCATTTTTCTCGAACTTTCGTCAGACATCGGTCATTAGGTTACCGTTGCCAGATTCATTATTTTCATAATATATTTTCTCTGTATCTCTACAATCTACATCAGTACCTACCTCAGTACCCTTATTATAAATGCGAAAGTGTGTTTTTTTGTTTGTCCTTCAATCACGTCGCAACGGTGCACCGGATTGACGTGATTTTTTGCATGAGTAATTATATGTATAAAGACCAGCACGGCTAGCATGGGCCGAAGATAAAAATTATATCCCCCGATTTTATCCACTGCACAGGAGATAACATTAACTTCTCCACCCCTCAGAGCACGGCAACAGGGGAGAGGAGAAGTTTATCCCCGTTTGACATTTCACGGGGACTCGGGGGACTATTTATCCACCGTCTATAGCATGGGGCCAAATAAAAGAAGATAAACTGTCCTTTTTTGACATTTGAGAGGGATAATTTTATCATCGAGATTAGAGGTGGGTATAAGCTCATAGAACTTTAACTCAATTATTAAAAGATCAAAAAACATGTCTCGCGCTTTTTTTATTAGTTTGAAATAGAGAATTTAGAACGAAAATAACATGAGCACGTAATTAGTGATGGAAGAAATCCCTTTGAATTTCCCGACGCTGAGTTCCAACACTTGTTTCGGATGGACAAATATTATGTGCTGTACTTGTGCGAGCAGCTTAATGAAGCACTAAAGCCGATTAATTCGGTGGATGGATTCATAAAAGTAAGTAAGTACTTACCTATTACCTAAAACCATCTTGTGCAAACGAATAGGTACCTAATTTAGGTTAGGTACCTACTTAGGTAGGTAGTAGGTACCTACAAATAGGTATTCGCGGCTATTCTCTATTTATTCTACGTCCTCACATCTATAAGACTCTTGGCAGATGGTAGTTACCAGTGAGATACAAGTCAAGGTCATGGGATGACTATTGCCCGCGACTTCATCTGTGTGGATTTAGGTTTTGAAAATCCTGTGAGAACTATTTGATTTTCCAGAATAAAAAGTAGCCGGTATCCATCCTCGGGATGTAAGCTAACTCTGTAGGTACTAAATTTCATCTAAATCGGTTAGACTGTTGGGCTGTGAAAAGCTAGCAGACAGACAGGCAGACACACTTTCGCATTTATAATATTAGTATGGATTATTGGAAATATAAAATAACACAATGACTCATTATAATAAAATCATTTATTTGAACAAAATAGGCAGGAGTCTAATTTAACAAAACAATTCTTAAATTAAAATACACACCTATATCATAGTTAAATACATAATGATACACAAACACAATAACACTTTACAAATTATAATGGTTCATCATAAGTGTTTTGTAAGAGTAAATATGTTAGCCTATTATACTTTATAGACCATTTCAGTATATCCTCTTAACTCTTAATTTATTATTATTGAAAATCATTAATGTATAAATTGTATATTTCAGAATTCCAATGGAACAACCAAAGGACAGACTAGAAAATGTAACAAATAAAGAAATCTCACATATCTATGGATCAAACCAGACTGCTAACTGTTGCCCGACAATAAAAGGGAAAAAGGGATGGAATAATAAATACATATTTGCATTAAAATATATTTCTTTAAGTACCTATTACCTAAAACCACCTTGTGCAAACCCATCCTTATATCTACTACTACTACTAGGGTTCTGTAGGGTACCAATGGGACCCTATTACAGTCTCAGCTCTCCATCTGTCTGTCTCCTGAAACGTAACAGGTTAAAGTTGAAATTTTGTACTTATTTCTATTGCTGCTATAACAAAAAATAAGTTTCTTCAAAAAATAATTTTGCTTTAAGTACTCTTTCTGTGTGATTGAGTAACAAACACAAACTTTTAGGCATAATATTAGGAATACCAATTAAAACAATGCTTATTTGGATGTACACAAATCTCTGATGTTAACTTAACAGATCTAAAAGTAGTGCTATTATCCTTAAGAAAATGAAGTAACAAGTTTAATGTTCAATCAAACCACACTGCCATAGAATAACTTCCTATATTCATAACTATTTACAAATTACAAAAATGTACATATCCTCTACTTACTTTTTATTTATTTATTGGCATTTATAGGAAAACCACTCGGGGCTATTGGTTTTATAAAGTACCCACTGTGTACAAAGTGGGTTAAACGACAGTCTCACCATAGTCCACCACCGACACTTCAAAGATTTCCTGCCATAAGATAAAAAACATTGGCTTGACATGCTTATAAAGAAATTAGGTTAGTTTAATAGCTCAAACCATACCAGCTTAACCAATTTTAAGTGATATTGAACTCTTCTCAGTGCAGTGTGCTGAACTGTTAGTTTCATCATCATCTCAAACAATAATGAAAATATATTTTTATGTTGATAAGATGTGTACCTAACTTACCTATTCCAATAGGTAGGTACCTAAAGTTATTTTGAGTTTGTTATACAAGACACACATTTAATAGAACTAAATTAATACACGCATCTCTCTGGCTGGCCCATTATGGAGTCTTCAGGTCCAATTCCTGTTGAGCATTTATGCCCAACAGTGATAATTAATATTGAACACTTATGTGCTCATATATGTGACCGACGGCACTATTGAGACATTTCCCGGTGGTCCTACATCCCGAGCTGCCTCATCATACTTGTCAGTCAGTGGCCAGTGCCCTTCTTCAAGTAGGTACATATTTCCATGTCTGCAAATAAAACAACAATTTATGCATTTCTTTGTCGCTAACAATATCAATATATTATCACTTCAATTTTGTGTACTGACTAACACAAATTGTCTTTGTGATACTTACTGTGATAGCTAGGAATTTCAACTACCTATTCGATTATTTTTTAATTTGGATAATTCAAAAGTGGAGTTAGGTTAGGTAAACACAAACAATAACAATACTTACGTGCATAATCTTCTGTGAATGTTTTTTAAACTATTTTACGGCTCCGGCTTCTAGCTCTTTTAAAATAAAAAGCAGCCACAGACGAGTTACGAGTAACGAAAACGAGCAAAATCAAAAGCACAGATAAAAAATAATAACACTTTGACATTAACCGAGGACTAGTCTTTCCCCGCCTTATCACCGGGGATAATTATATCCAACCCTGTGCCCATGCTCGGAGAGTGGAAATAACTATCGGAGGGGATAAAATTTTTATCCTTTCCTCGGGGAGAAAATTTCCCGGCCCATGCTAGGCCTGCTGGAGAGTGACATAGGCTATTTTTTATCCCGGAAAATCAAATAGAACCCACGGGATTTTAAAAAACCTAAATCCACGCGTACGAAGTCGCGGGCATCAGCTAGTCTTAATATATAAAAGGAATAGGTGACTGACTGACTGACTGACTGATTGACTGATCTATCAACGCACAGCTCAAACTACTGGACGGATCTGGCTGAATTTTCGCATGCAGATAGCTATTACGACGTAGGCATCCGCTAAGAAAGGATTTTTGAAAATTCAACCCCTAAGGGGGTGAAATAGCGGTTTAAAATTTATGTAGTCCACGCGGACGAAGTCGCGAGCATAAGCGTGTAGTATATAAAACTAAGTCGCTTCCCGCCGTCTGTCGCTCTCTATAATTAGATCTTTTAAACTACGCAACGGATTTCAATGCGGTTTTCATCAATAGATAGAGTGATTCGAGAGGAAGTTGTATTAATTTGTTGAAATAGGTACAACGATATTTTTTTTTAAAGAATATTATCCAAGGTTTTTATTATGCTGACTAATATTCCCCTTTTTCTTCCAACTAAGCGTAAAGCTTGTGCTGGGAGTAGGTACGACAATAGTGCACCTTTTGGATTTCAGTCCGCTCCGCAACCGTTGAGCTATCGAGGCTTAATTGTTCAAGATGTCGGAAGAAATCAAGCCGACTGAAAGCTTTCATCAAAAATGCTGTCTTGTTTTTTTGAAATATACCAAAAACTAGCTTATCCCCGCGACTTCGTCCGCGTGAACTTCACAAAATTTCAAACTCTTTACTCCCTTAGGGGCTGAATTTTCAAAAATCCTTTCTTAACGGACGTCTACGTCATAATAGCTATCTGCATGCAAAATTTCAGCCCAACCCGTCCAGTAGTTTGATCTATGCGTTGATAGATCAGTCAGTCAGTTAGTCAGCTTTTCCTTTTATATATGGAAAACCACACTGACATCACATTAGTATCTACATTGCACCCTGCGAAGCCGGGGCGGGTCGCTAGTTTTATCTATATTGTATAGTTAAGGCCCCTCCACATCAAAAGGATTTCTTATTAAAGACTTTAGAATGTGAAGGAGCTCTAAGCTCTTACTAATTGGGCGATGTTTCGTGAAGAGGGGCTGAAGATATTATAATCTTGATATTTGGAATATTACAATATCGTAAGAATGATGAATTTAAGTAATATTCAATATTGTATATTGAATATACATATTGTACTAAATTATGCCCGCGACTTCCTCCACGTGGATTTAGTTTTTTTTAATTCCATGGAAACTATTTGAGTTTCTAGGATAAAAAGGAGCCTATGTCCGTCTCCGGGATGCAAAGCTTTCTGTGTAGTGTGTGTTAAGCGGGTGGGCTATGAAAAGATATCAAACAAACATATATAGACAGACAGAGACATTTTCGAATTTATAACCTTAGTATCAGTTTAAAATGCGTCGACTATATCTCGGTGCTCGAATACACAGAAGCTTCGCTTCAGGCGTCCGTTAGCACTCAACTTTTTTTTTGAAAACATTCCAGAAGGAGAATAAGGTAGTTATAAGGTATTATTTATAGAAATGTATCTCTACTCAACTTCGTAATTACATACTTACCTATTTTATTAACACTGTATGTATCTACTATGTATTATAGCACTTGTATACAAGCATTTGCGTGCTCTTCTCTATTATTAGTAATACATACATAATATACCTATCTATCCAATTACATACATTGACGCTCATTGTTATAAAACCAAGAAAAAACACTAAGTATAGGCACTAAATATAATAAGTAATGACTTTATAAAGTGATAATCAAGTTGCATATTGTATACCTACTGAGCCTAAACTACTAATCTAAAAATTGAAAAGTAGAGCTAAGTGTCACACAATACCAAATGTTTGGATATGGCTTATTTTTTTTCTCTTTTCTAACTTACTAGCTTATGCTCGCGACTTCGTCCGCCACCCCCCCCCCCTTTTTTACCGCCTTAGGGGTTGAATTTTCAAAAATTCTTTCTTAGCGGATGTCTACGTCATGATAGCTATCTGCATGCCAAACAGCCCGATCCGACCAGTAGTTTAAGCTGTGCGTTGATAGATCAGTCAGTTAGTCAGTCAGTCACTTTTTCCTTTTATATACTTATAGATATAGATAAGTAAGAGAATTGATTGAATAAATGTTAAATCATAATTCATAAGATAAATCGTAAGAAATTATTGGTCTCGCTCCGCGTAAGACATCAGTACCTCAGTACCCTTATTATAAATGCGAAAGTGTGTTTGTTTGTTGGTTTGTCCTTCAATCACGTCGCAACGCTGCAACGGATTGACGTGATTTTCTGGATGGGTATAGATAAATACCTGCAGAGTGACATAGGCTACTTTTTATCCCGGAAAATAAAAGAGTTCCCACGGGATTTTTGAAAAACCTGATTCCACGCAGACGAAGTCGCGGGCATCAGCTAGTACATAATAATTGGGTACTTTTTAAGTGATACAAAAACTTATAGACAATGCGTTTTTAACTTAAACAAAAAACGAACCCGTTCGTAGAGATGCACCGGGAAACGTTTCCGTACACATTCACTTCACTTCACTGTAAAACGTTTTAATCCGAAAAGTGCACAGTTTCAGTGTACGACACTTGTCACTTGAGTAATCACTAAAATGTTTAAACCAACAAGTGTATTGTATGCTACACTTTACCAGTAAAGTAAATAATGGTTTCATCAAATGTTTAAACGGAAAAGTGTACAGCACTTTTACAATAAATAAATATTGGCTCCTCAAGGTATGCTACGTACAACGTCACGACGCGAACTGAATTAATGGGAATAAAATAAACATTTATTACGTAAATTTAATTGCAAATAATTCCTTCTACACAGGCGGCGCGCGGCGGCGCGGCCGTGAGGACGCCACGGCCTTTAAGGTACGGCTACAAACAAGCGGTCTACATTCACTTCATCGTTCATTTTTAGGGTTCCGTATCCTAAAAGTGGCAACGGGACCCTATCACTAAGCCTCCGCTGTCCGTCCGTCCGTCTGTCAGCAGGCTGTATCTCGTGAACCGTAATAGGTGAGTGTTGAAATTTTCACAAAATGTGTAAGTACAGTACGCGGCAGAGAGATAGAGGTTTTCGTAGAGCGTTGTCTCTGTCGTTGAGATCGACAAAACGTCACATAGGTATGAGTGACAGAGTCAACTTTCTATAAAGCCAAAATCTCATTCTAAAAGTCGATGTAGGTACAATATTTCTTGCCGGCTACTGTATTTCTATTGCCGCTATAACAATAAATAATAAAAAACCGGCCAAGTGCGAGTCAGACTCGCGCACTGAGGGTTCCGTACGACAATCGTATTTTATCGACATTTTGCACGATAAATCAAAAACTATCATGCCTAAAAATAAATAAAAATCTAAATAGGTAAATAGTGAAATATTAGTGGAACCATTTCGAATCTTTTTCCTAGCCAGTTCTTTTATATCTCGGAAAATAGGTTCACCTAAACAATAAAATGAAGTAGGTACCTATGGGTCGAATTTACATCCGCCTTCGTTTTTAAGGTAGTTAAAAATTTATAAAAATGTTTTTTCGTTACTGTTTTGAAGCGAGGATGATGCAAGACTTTGTTATTTTTGGATGTTCATTTGCATGTTCAGTATATTTATTTTGGTTACTACACAGGTAGCTGAAACAAATGGGGGTGATGACAATGTCAAAAATAAATAATATTTTTTCTATTCACTGTAAATATCAGGAAATACAAATCAAAATGAAAATATTACAATAAAACTTAAAGCTAGCCTTATCTAACTAGGTACTATATAAATCATGACCGCATGGAATGGTGCCAAGAATACTGGCTGCATTTCCGCGCTGGACAGCCAGGCTGATCCGTTGCGCAAAAAATGAGCCAGCCCTTCTGTCACCAGATGAGGCTATTAATCGCGGTGAAATGTCTCGTAAAAAATTTTTAGCACTAAGACTCCATGGCCTCAGGGTCTCCACGGCAAACGGCACAAAAATGTAACTCTCTATAAGAGAGGCATACTTGCGCCGCTTGCCGTTTTCAGCTGTTTCTGCTGCGGCTTCCGGTCTTGATGCTGTCTTCCTGATATGACACGGGGCCAATGTGTCAACGCAAGTTGCGTTCCACATTAGCGCCCGTCCCCGTTCCCAGGGTTTATTTCTTAGGAACTTAGGAATGATTAAATAGGGGGGTCTTCCAAAATTCGTAAAATCCACGTCTGCTGTTAGTTTTAAGTTTGCTAACCGTTTTAAATTACCATTTTAACTAAAAACGGACGTCAAATGTTTATGGTGTCATATCTGTGTATTTCATACAAGCTCCCTTGCGAGCGATTTGACATTTGAAAAAAGTAGCTGATTTGACTAGTAGAAATCATCATCCCTAATTAATATAACATAAGAACAAGACAACAATCAGTAATTAAAATGTACTAATAATAATATCACTCTTTATTACACATAAATTCAAATAACATAAAATAGTGTACATAAATCAAAAAAATATACATAAAAGTACTTGTACAAAAAAAAAAAAGTAGGTAGGTACTCAATTTTCTGCCTGCTAACACAAAATAATAAGATTTGCGAAGTTGTTGTATTTTAATTTATTATAATTAAAGTACCTTTCTCTTTTCGTATATTTTAAGGTACATTGACCGCATCCGCCAGATATAAAAAAATATAAACTATGTATTTGGGGTGCTACGCCTGCGCTGTTGTATGCCTTTCGAAGCACGCGTGAAGCTAATTTCTATGTTTAATTCAGTAGTTTTATATTCAGTACATTAATTTATAATTCCTAAACTAGAATAGGAATTTGAAATAAGCTACGTGATCACATATTGTCTTCATTTCAGTCTTATAAGTGTCAGGTTTCAATATTTAATCTATCTGTAATGTGTCGATAATTAATTGCTTAACAACGTGGTTATTTGTCAAAAAACCATACATTGATGACAAAACGTTGTTATGTAACTTATCGACAGATTGCAGATAGATTTAATATTAAAAACGGTAGAAAGAGAATTTTATTTTATTTAGTTGTCACAGAACCACCCACAGAATTACACACTTAAATTACCTACATAATGTGCTTTTGAGTTCTATAAGGTCTCGTGTAACTCAATTTATGGGAAGTCACAACTCATAACGAGCGTTGAAAAACAAGTCGTACAATAAAATAATCTAACCTAAAGAACATGAAAAATATACCCAAGCTATAAAATATGAAATGAATATTAAAAGAATTTTTTAATGAAACTAAGTTTAATTATCTGAAATACAATATACTTACAACTAGGGCCTGACATAATAATTATCTTACTGAGGAATTAAGTAAATTCAGCTTACAAATGCGTTCAAAACTTCCCTGTTGATGTTCGTTCGCGTTCGTCAACCGTAACGGGTTGCAGTAAAATGTGTCGGTGGCCTAGTAAGGATTTCCTAGAAGCGATCGCAGTGGGCACGGCTTTCCTGGCCGTTCGTCTCAATTACCACAATGCGGTTCGATTACTCAGCAGGGCGATTGTCTAAAACCTGCATCAATCATTATTACAATCTCAATTGTTCTGATTGGCTGAATTTGTGCGATTCTTATTGCAACAATGCATTGTGGCCAATAGTGAGCGAGCATTAACCAATCAGAGATGATTGCGATCGTGAAATTGTAGCTGTCAAACAACCGCGGTAGAGCCACAGGTTTCAGACGTCTCCATAATGCAAACTTCGTATTACTAGTACTTGTATTGTATCTAATTACAATTAGCAATGTTGAGAAAAATACTTTTATGCCTTTTAAAGAATCTCATGTCTTGAGCCACGAATGTTAGCTCTTTACCGCATAGGAATCCATATATGGATACAAAATTTTAAAACTAGTTTTTTAGTTTATTAAAATAAGTTTTTTTAATAATCAACTAACCAATGAGGAGGAGGTTTCCAGGCAACGTTCGAGAAAATTTTCATAGATGGCTCTGAATATTACCACCGCTAAAGATGAAAAATATTACCTATGTCTATAATATGATCTCCATTGACGTTAAAGTATGACGTGTCGAGTTGTAATAAAACTCGTACTAAAACAAACGCATTCGTCTACGTGGATTTAGTTTTTTTTATCGGCCCTTGAGAACTCTTTAATTTTCCGGGATCAAAGTAGCCTGTAGGTAACAGATAGACAGATAGACACTTCCGTAATTATAATATTACTAAGAATGGGTTAATATAGATATTAGTATGGATATGGGCATTTCAATTTGTAGTACGAGTTATAAACGATTAATAATTGCTTACCTACAATGTACTTAATTGCTTTGGCTTGTTCTAGAAAATCTGTGTTCATATTTTTCGCTTTTTTTTTCTATTTTTATTATGCACTAGCTGATGCCCGCGACTTCATCCGCGTGGAATTAGGTTTTTAAAAATACCGTGGGAACTCTTTGATTTTCCGGGATAAAAAGTAGCCTAATGTCACTCTCCAGGTTTTTATCTATACCCATGCAAAAAATCACGTCAATCCGTTGCTCCGTTGCGACGTGATTGAAGGACAAACCAACAAACAAACACACTTTCGCATTTGTAATAAAAGGTACTGATTACAATAAAGGTACTGATAATAAAGGTACTGATATGAAGTCGTTCAGCGAGCTATGCGGATGTTAGGAGTTTCCCTGAGGGATAAGATCCGAAATGAGGAGATCAGTAGGAGAACCAAGGTCACTGACACAGCATAAACTATTTGCAAGACTTTTTATCCCTGAAAATCAAAGAGTTCCCACGGGATTTTAAAAAACCGAATTCCACGCGGACGAAGTCGCGGCCATCAGATAGTTTGTAATATTAGTACGAATATGTATTATGTTACAGTAAACTGTAATGTTGTTTTGGTGTTAAAACTTAAAACACCAAAACAACATTACTAAATTAATTTTGCCAACTAAAACTGTAGAGAGTTACGCCTGGCCTGTCTCAGAATTGACAAGGGTCGGCCTTGGGTTGACAACTTGTCGGCTTACAATTTCGAAGAGACAGACACAAATACCTAATAGATAAGATAACGATCTGAATAAATAAATTGTAAGCTTGCGTGCCAGAAATCAACCAAAATTCAGGTATTTCTGCCAAATCATTGCCGCTGCGTCCCCTGGCACTTTTAACATTAATGCTCCTTGACAAGACTTGTAAACCTTATTGCCAGACTTCTACATATGTCACTGCGTCAGTGATTATGTTCAGCCCGATTCGCACAGTGGTTTGAGCTGTGCGATAATAGATCAGTCAGTCACTCACCTTTTCCTTTTTATGGTTCCGTACCTCAAAGGAAAAAAGGAACCCTTAAAGGATCACTTTGTCTGTCTGTCTGTCGTGGCTGTAAAGAAAACCTATAGGGTACTTCCCATTGAGGCAGGTTGGTGGGTCTTATAGCACAAATAACGACGATTACGCACTGCACTTCCGTCATCGGAGTTCTATCCGTCATCCGTGAGGATACCAGCGATTATCTACGACATTAATTATTATGTCATAAGCTACCATACAAAACAAAAAGGAACGTATTTTCAAGGTCTCGGATCGGATGAGTAAAAGTAAACCGCCGTAAAAGGGAAAAATCCAAAACAGTGAATTTGTGGTTACATCACAAATAAATAAATAAAATGCGTTCATAAAAATAATAATTTACTAAATCACATATAGATGGCGCACTTGCAGTGCTCTACATAAAAGTGTAGGTATATCTTTTACGGTGGCACGGAACCCTTTGTGTGCAACTCCGTCTCATACTTGACCGGTTTTATATATTTAAGATCAAGCTATACATTAAGTTCCTTGCATATTTATGAAGAAAGCACCGGCTTGCGCGATTGCACCTGTGCGTAGCTCTCATCACCTTAACGCAACTATAAAATTGATTCAAAATACAAAATTATGCTTACCTGTCTTCATTTAATAATCTTTAATGATGATCTATTTATTGAACCGCCGATTACATCGTTGATCGATGTGAATGCAATGTTAACAAAAATTAGAATAAAATTATCATTTTCATCGCCGTAAATAGTTTTATCGCGATGCGTACCTATCGACCTAATCGATTTTTTTTTATTCGATGGCAAATCAGCCCTTGATTGTGATCTCTGCTGGTAGTAAGTACCTAAAGTAAGTGACGATGTTTTGACGATTTATTCCAGGATCAGCAGTGGCGTGCAGTTGCACACTGCACAGTGTTTGAAGCAAGGGTAGGTGAACAATTTAACAATTGGGTATTTGACTACATCAAAAATAAATTATTTCTCAGTGATTATTAAATAGAGGGTTTTCCAAAATACGTAAAATCCACATCCTCTGTTGATTTTAAGTTTAATAACGATTTTAAATTATCGATTAAAACGCACGTCAAATGATTATGACGTCACACACCGGTATTTCATAGAATCTCGCATACTAAGCGCGCGTTTTGACGTTTGATAAAAAGTTACTGATTTGACTAGTTGTCAAATACCTTTGACTTTGACTTTAATAGTTGGGTAGGTTATCTATTTATTTCACTGTCAGGATGAGAAATGAGCATTGAACTATTTCACTATGAGTAAGCAGTGCTTTTATATAGTTTCTCTATGACGTGCGCGCCATTGTTAGGATGGCAAAAGGTGAACCTGAAATTAGTATGGTAATTCTATTCTATGTAGGTACCTACCTACCACCTACGGCCTCAAATCTACACTAGATCAACAAATTGTCTGGAGAAATTCCACATCGAATTTCGGATTGTTAAACTACGACTATAAAACTCGTTCTAGGGCTACAGATTAGGTAGGTACAAGGTACAATAACACGGTATTTGACAACTAGTCAAATCAGTAACTTTTTGTCAAACGTCAAAACGCGCACTTAGTTATTCTATGAAATACTGAAATGTGACGTCACATCATAATGACGTACTTTTTTAGTTTAATCGATAATTTAGAATGGTTACTTATTACACTTAAAACTAACAAAGGAGTGGATTTTACGTCGTATTTTAGAAGAATTAAATAATCCCTGACAAATAATTTATTTTTGATGTAGTCAAATACTTACCCAATTATCTACAACGGATTTAACAAAATAGGTAAGCAAAGTAGTTTGCTTCACTAATGCATATCTAATCACATGTCTCATTTGAGATTCCAAAGTCCGGCGCGGCTCGATTACAGTGCGACAAGGCTATCTAGGCGCGTGGCGAAAATCAGAACTAACGATGCCGTTAAGTGGCCCTTTTGGACTTGTTTGAATATTCTAAGCCTTTGTTCTCCAACAGCGCCCCCCTGTCAATGTCATTCAAGTGCCAAGAGAGCCTTGTCGCACTGTACGGTAAAATGACAGCTAAAGTGTCACGATTTCAAACACCTCTGATTGGTTGATGCACGCCCACTATTAGCTACAATGCATTGTTGCATCAAGAATACCGTTTTAGCCAATCAAAACAATTGCGATTGTAATAATAATTGATGCAGGTTTTCCGGAATCGACCTACTTACTGATTTAATAAAGGCATGTCAGACACACCGCGTGACGGCAGCGACACGGCAACGTCACGACTAACGACAATTAATCTCAGACTAAGTATTAAGGAGACTTGGCATTAAAATAATAATACCTTGTTAGAGCAAGCTAGGTATATAGAAAAGATCTGAAGAGTGATAGAGACATAAACACAGTATTTTGTCTTTGTCATAGTTGTCATAGCTTTTTTTTGTTGGGCACGTTGTAGTTTGTGCCCAACAAACCTCTGTGATAGTAATTTATTGCGAATATTACGAGTTTTTATTTAGTTTTCTGTTTTAAATTTAGTATTGAAGGTGTGTAGAAGCCATTTATGTTGCAATTGCTGTGTAAAAGTTGTAGCGAACGCAAATTATGAAACACTAGCTGATCTAGGTTTTAAAAGATCCCGTATAGCCTTTGTCACTCAGGAATAATGTAGCTTTCTACTGGTGAAAGAATTTTTAAAAATCGGTCAAGTAGTTCCAAAGATTACCCCCTACAAACAAACTTAACGACATTACCTCTTTAAATAATAGTATAGAGTATAGATAACCTTTCATACGTATGAAACCATGTCATCAACCCATGACAGCTCAAACTTCATCTCTGGCAGCACCGCAGTCCGTTGTTGAACCAGGAAATAAGCTTAAAATCATTAACCTTACAAACTTTACCTCTTTATAATATTAGTAGATATAGATATAGTGTAGACTACAGTTTTTAGAATAGTTAAGATGTTGAGATAGAAAACGCAACTTTATGTGACTTTATGACGTACACATAATATCATAAAGTCATGACGGGTTGCATACCTAAAGCCTCATAAACATGCTAATAATCATCCAACGTGTATATTATGTAACGTTCATATTATACGCCGAGAATATTCGTAACTCTGCTTATCTTTGTTTTTTCCTTTTAAAAACCTCAGTTAGTTACGCTCTAGTAACCTTCTTCGTAGTGAATGTGTATTTAGAAAAATATTTTTTTAAATGTTTGTTCAAAGACCCTTACTATGCAAATATACACAAAATTCTTGGACAAATTTTATTAGAAGATTTTAACTTTTACCTAATATGTACTTATGTATTTTATCTAATATGTAAATAAACCGTACGTTTTCCAGTATTAAAATTATTCTGTCTTTTTACAAGAATCGCTATTTTTGTGACAAACATCAATAATTGAGCCAGATAGAGCCTTAAAAAGGTAACAAACAGCCAGACAGAAACACCAGCTTTGTTCAATAGTTTTTGCTACATATTATGGGGAATCGATGAACCGATAAAATAAATAGACACCCACACGCACTCACACACACACCTACAGTACATACATACACACGCACACGCACACAGACTGCTAAATACACATATGACTCCTGGTAGTCGCGTAAAAAAATATCGGCCAAAATACTACATAAAGATAAGAGCAGGATTATCATTATCACATCCTCGTCTCACTCGTCTGGGGAGGGCCGGGAGCAATGTGATAACATAATAATAGTATGACACGAACGTAATATATAAATAGGCAATAACATGACAATAACAGAGTAATGACCTCTCGCCTCTCTCCGATAATGAACGAACGCCATTTTATGTTGAACTACTGACAGCTGATTCGACGGGAGCTGAATGTAAGAATTTGCCAATATAAAATGTCTTGGGGGTTCATTTTCAACTGGATGTATTTTGGACTAAGGGCCATATTGTATTATGCTTTGCATTACAAGGAAATGACACTTAAAGACGTTGGAGTAGATGATAATGGGCTGCTGCCATTTAAATAATGTCTGGTGGCTTTGGACGTGGCTAGTTACCACCCTTCCGGCAAAGCCGTGCCGCCAAGCGATTTAGCGTTTCAGTACGATGCCGTGTATAGAAGCCAAAGGGGCATGGGTTTAATAAAAACTGACATGACACTTCCAGGTAGCCCGCTTCCATCTTACACTGCATCATCACTTACCACCAGATGAGATTGCAGTCAAGGGCTAACTTGGATCTGAACAATAACTTTTTTAAAAACTAGTGGCAACCGCGATTACGTAAAACGTTGCAGTAGCGACAGCAACGCGACTGCAGTAGCCATGCGACAGTTTATTTGCTGTATCTCTTCTTCTTCTTCTTCTTATTTTGCTTTGGGGCTATTGCTGTCTGTCTCTAGCCACTGATACGTGTGACGTTTGATAGCAATTGACGCCTGTCGCGAGATACGTAATCAACCCGCGGGTCTATCAGTCATCTTTGGTCCTACAGAGTACAGACATGACATGTCCATCTCCATTTCGACCCAGATACTGTCAAAACACATGTCAGTCGCATCACGCAGGGGAAGGGTCGCCAAACTATGTCTCTACGTGTTTAGTATCTTTGCAATGCTCTAATGAATTGCATGCTATAAATATTCTAGCGCGGCTTATCAAGTCGTCTTAGGTCTTTGCCTGGTTATCTAATCTCGTGTAGATACTGCAGTATCTGGGACCTTGGGCCGCTTCGTTCTGCCAGTTACCAAGTGTTACATAAAATACCGTAAAGGTGAAACCTGTGCCAGAGTGAACTTCAGTGAGGGAACTCTCGGTTTGATCCTTAATCGACGATATGTCAATTAGGCTATGGTGAGGTAAAATCTCAGAACAAGGACTATTAGAAGTAGCCCTATTGTGACACTTACTGTTAGAGCGAGATAGCTAAATGCATTTAAGCTCTTAATAGAACGTGACAAAATGTTTATGTTTTGTCCTTATCACCGTAGGCACTTTTTTTTGTTTGCCAAAATGTATTTGTACGTGAGGTTTTGGCAAACAACGTGAAGTGATGTTGACTCAAGTATTGTAAATAAATAATTGATTCGTTTTGTTGTTTTGTTGTTTTAGAAGTTATTGTGCAATGGTGGGTTGCAGTATCATCATCATCATCATCATCATCAGCCTGTGGACGTCCACTGTTGGACATAGGCCTTCCCTAAAGAGCGCCACCACACCCGGTCCTCAGCCTTCCTCATCCAGCCACTTCCCGCCAGCCTCTTTATATCGTCGGTCCATCGTGCTGGAGGGCGTCCCACACTACGCTTGCTTAAACGCGGTTGCAGTATACTAGGCTACAATAGCCGAAGCGAACGTAAAATAGATGGAATAACATTTCACAAGTGCCTCTGCTTGAGCGAGAGGGACTGAGGGGGCCACGCTAGTTGCATATCTGGACATATCTGTGGGTAAAATAAAAAAAATTGCGCTATTTCAGGACTACCTGCGTCAAATATATCATCAGCATCATCATCAACAACCGATAGACGTCCACTGCTGGTCATAATATGTCTCTTGTAGGGACTTCCACACGCCACGGTCTTGCGCCACCTGAATCCAGCGGCTGCCTGCGACTCGTCTGATGTCGTCCGTGTCATAAGAAAGCTCAGAGTCAAATTATATAGTCCGTAAAAATTACTCCTTACACGCAGTGGCGTGCACAGTGTTTGAAGCCAGGGTAAGCATTAGTTAGGTAGGAACCTATTTACTGGCAGGTCATAATGAAAAATATGCATTAAGCCATTACTACTGGGGTAAGCAGTGCATATATGCCTCTATGACCTGCACGCCACTGCTTACACGCCATTTTTAGTGTATGGGTCAACTGTCAAATCAAAAGTACGGTTCACCCTCAAAATAAGGACTAAAATCGTACTTTTGAGATGAAATGCCTTGCGGTACGATAGTAGAAAGAAATATAAGGGAATTCCGCAAGCAAAAAAACGCGCCCGCAATAATTCCACTCGAACGTGTGATCTGAAAGTGTTACCACCGGTTCAGGAGGCAGATTCTACCGAGAAAAGCCACAAGAAACTCTTCTGAGGCTCTTACGGCCCTGGCACTTTCTGAAACGCAGTTCCTGATATACGATCTCCTTTAGTATAGTCGACGCATTTTAAACTGAGTCGTCGAGTTATCTAACTGTTTCGCTCGCACTTAAAGATCGTAGGTAAGCGAAGCGAAACAGACAGATAACTCGACGACTCAGTTTAAAATGCGTCGACTATAGTAAGCATAAGCTGTGATAGCCTAGTGGTTAGGACGTCCGCCTTCTAATCGGAGGTCGGGGGTTTGATCCCGGGCACGCACCTCTAACTTTTCGGAGTTATGTGCGTTTTGATTGATTGAATATCACTTGCTTTAACGGTGAAGGAAAACATCGTGAGGAAACCTGCATGCCTGAGAGTTCTCCAAAATATTCTCAAAGGTGTGTGAAGTCTACCAATCCGCACATGGCCAGCGTGGTAGACTATGGCCAAAAACCTTCTCACTCGTAGAGGAGACCCATGCTCTGTAGTGAGCCGGCGATGGGTTGATCATGATGATGATGATGATGATGATAGTAAGCATCTCATCTGTACAAACAAGAACCGCTAAAAACTGACGTAAGCCGAGCCACAAGAGCGGCACGTGGCTCCCTTATCAAGTTATCACTTATCACTTATCAGTTTCATCATTATCAGTGTTTGGATTGCCTCGAGGCTCGACGCGTAACTTGTTGTTCTACACCGAGATAACGTTATGCGCCAAAACAATATTATTAGCATTTGCGAAACCTAATAGGTACCTACTACCCAGTGGCGTGCACAGGGTTTGAAGCCAGGGTAGGCATTAGTTAGGTAGGAACCTGTTTACTGGCAGGTCATAATGAAAAATATGCATTGAGCTTACAACTGGTCTGGTCTGGTGGGAGGCTTCGGCCGTGGCTAGTTACCACCCTACCGGCAAAGCCGTGCCGCCAAGCGATTTAGCGTTCCGGTACGATGCCGTGTAGAAACCAAAGGGGTATGGGTTTAATAAAAACTGCCATACCCCTTCCAGGTTAGCCCGCTATCATCTTAGACTGCATCATCACTTACCACCAGGTGAGATTGCAGTCAAGGGCTAACTATTATCTGAATAAAAATTTAAAAAAAAAAAAAAAAAACTGAATTTATGC